>NC_056743.1:1415924314-1416004314 GCF_019279795.1 Protopterus annectens
AGACATTTGCGAAATGAAGTAATAGTCTTACAATGAAAACAGACCTGGCATTAAAACATCTCTACCTTTGAAAATCTCATGAACTGAAACAGCATTGAAATCCACATTCAAAGAAAATGCATCTGGCCATTGGCAGGTTAAGTTTACCTTTGTGCTGTTTTCATATCATTAGCCCCTTGCACACATTTTAGTACCATGCAAAAGTTATTTAATACAGTCAGCAAGGTGAATCAATTCTAATATATAATAATTGACTTATATCCCTTGTATAATACAACACCACTTGATAGAGTGTATTTTAAATTTATAGTTTTGAATATTTTGCCAGTAAGCAATGAAATAAAACATATGAACCAATAATGACAAACTGCCCAATTTCATTTCCACCATAAAAGGCCACTCAAATGTCTGTCATTACAATCCACCAATAGTCAGTATGCACAATCTTTGCAGAAGTAAAAGTCATCTGAATAATTCCACATTAAAGAGATCTGAAACTAATTAAGATGTTGTTGCTAGAAAACAACTTTATATTTCAGTGGTTTATCTACAACTTCCGTGCCTTCTGCCCTTGAAGAATAAATTGCCCATGTTACATTTAAAAAATGGTAAGCTGCTATATTCCAATAGGGAATGGGTGGCAAGCTGAAACACATGTTCATAGTTACTAGGCACCTTATCCAAAGGAGGACATACTCAGGTCTGCAGCACACCACCCCCTTAAAATATAAATCTGCATGTTGGGGGAGCAGAACCTATAGCCCTCTGCATCAAGATGCAAGTATGCTCCCTGCTGTGCTACTAAAGCTGCTGTAAAATTCTATACGACAACAATGATACCATTTGCTGAACAAAACAGTTGTACATTCTAAGCAAACTTGGCATGAGCAGTAGTAAACTTCTTTCCCCTTGAAGCTCAGTTCCTTGAAAATGAACTTGAAAATAAATTCCACCTGCTAACTCTAACTAAGGTGTTTCACTCTTTCTTATACACACACACACACACACACACACACACACACACACACACACACACACACACACACACACACACACACACACAGACACACACAGACACACACACCTACCTCAACATCTCAGAGCAAGAAATCTGGACAAAGCCTAAAATAAATAGGGACAGATTATAAATATTTCTGTCATGAACTTAGAAAATTGCTAGAACAGGATTTGTGTTAGTATGCATTTTTCTAAAGGATATGATGTCTAAAACTCAAATGTCTGTCATTATTTAGCAACTCCAATCCTTTTTATTTTTTGTGTTAGAATGCATTTTCTGAAGGATATTAAGTCTGAAACTCAAATGCATGTCATTATTTAGTAACTTTAATCCTTAGCAGGATTTTTATGAGGAACAGACCAAAAATATAAGGCAAAAATCTAGACATTCTGTGAAAATCTGTACAGTTGAGAGGTATAGACACACACATACACCCCTACCTCTTTAAAAAGTGGCTAGAACAAATTTTTCATTAGTATGCATTCTCTGAATGATATGAAATCTAAAGCTCAAATGTCTGCCATTATTTTCTGACTTCAGTCCTCAATGATTTGCTAGAAAAACACAATTTTATGAGAAAAAACAAAAATATGAGACAAAAATTCAGATAATTGCGAGCCGAGGTATGAATGCCCCCCCCTTACCCACACTCCTTCATCCCTCTTACTTACATGTACACACACTCACACACACACACACACACACACACACACACACACACACACACACACACACACACACACACACACACACACACACACACGCACACACACACACACACACATCAGTGGCGGATCCAGGAATATTCAGAAGTGGGGGGTGCAGTATAGAAAGGAGGCATTTGGGGTGTGTGGAAAGTAGACGAACAGGAGTGGGGGGGGGCTGTAGATAGAGGACCACCTACAGCTGCTCTGACAGCAGGTGTGAAAAGACAGCAGTATACATTCAGCTGTACATTCTTGTAGTGCACCTGCGATAGTGAAAGTAGGCAAGACATGCCTGGGAGTGACGTCTGGTCACCTATGCCAACCCTTTTCATGGTGGTATGGCTTACATATGCATTATAATAATCTAGCAAATAGTGCCAATGAAGATGATGTGACCAGAGCAAGTACTGATAATGCAGGCATTGTAACCTGGTAAAGTACAGTTGTGTACACTTACCATAAATGTAGATCTTCGAGCGTATTCACTGTTGCATTCATCACACTTGGGTTATCTGCCTGCAGGTAACCTTAGTCGGCCTGAATACCAGAGTCTTGGGATTTCTGCGTCGGATGCTGTCGCTTCTTCCATGACATCAGGTCGTCAGGGGTATAAATCAAGTAGTCAATGCCATTACATCAGTTTTTCGTGCCCCAGATGTCAGGAGCCCCCCAAATAGGAAGCTAGTATATGGTGTGGAACACCACCAATAAAAAGTAAATACCCCCTGCCATAAAAAATGGCCATATAGAAGATAGGTAGAAAGGAGAGAGAAAAACAGGGGACTGGAGGGAGGGAAACCAGGACTGCAACGTGAATACACTCGAACATCTACATTTATGGTAAGTGTACACAACTGTACTATGTTCTTCGTGTTTCACTGTTGCAGTCATCACACTTGGGTTGATTCCCAAAGCTGAGGAAGGGTGGAGGCATTCAAGAGGAGTTAGGGCTGGTTAGCAGGCCTTGTAAGACTGCTGTAGCAAATCCAGCTCTGGATTTAGAAAAAATAGGTAAGTGGCAATGCTTGATGAAGGTGTGCACAGAATTCCAGGTTGCAGCTTCCAGAATGTCCCTGGTAGGGACTACTCTGAGAAATGCTATAGAGGTGGAAGTAGCCCTAGTGGAATGTGTTCTGATCCCCTGTGGGGTAGGTTTTCCATGGTGCTTGTAGCAGAAATGGATGCAGTGTGCTATCCATTTGAAAATGGTTTGCTTTGAAATGGCCTTGCCCCCTGCCCCTGTAGCAAAGCTGACTAGCAGTTGGTCAGATTTTCTGAAAGGTTTAGTCCTGTCAAGGTAGAACCTGAGCTGTCTGTGCACATCCAAGGAGTGCAGGATCCTCTCCCCTTTATTTTGAGGATTAGGGAAGAAGGTTGGCAAATGGATGGCTTGGTTTAGAGCCACACTGGAGACCACCTTAGGCATAAAGGACAGGTTAGTCCTGAGAGAAACCCTGTCAGCATGGAAAATAATGAAGGGTTCCACAGCCATTAGTGCCTGTAACTCAGACACTCTTCTAGCTAAGGTTATGGCTAAAAGCAAGGCTGTTTTCCAAGAAAGGAATTTTAATTCTGCTGAAGCTGCAGGTTCAAAAGGGAGGAGTGTGAGCTTTTCCAGTACAAATTTAAGGTCCCAGGCAGGGATGGGTGCTCTCCTAGGGGGCCTTAAGTTGTTAGCCCCTCTCAGAAACTGTTTGATGAGAGAGTGAGAGAATAGAGGTGGCTCAGTATTATAATGAGTTGAGATGGCAGAGTCATGAATCTTAATGGAGGAGAAGGATAGGCCTCTGTGGAGTAGCTCTGCTAGTTAATCAAGGATTTGAGGTAAGGAGGGCACTGCTGTGTCCTTTCCTTTAGACTGAATCCAAGAACGATATATTTTCCACTTTTCAGCATAGGATTTTCTAGTACTAGGCCTTCTGGCCTCAAGAATGACATCCAGCACCTGCTTGCTGAGGGTTGCTGGTGGAGTATTCAGGGAATAAGCCAGGCTGCAAGGTTTAGGATTTGCAGCTCTGGATGCAAAATCTGTCCCTTCTGCTGAGACAGCAGGGAAGGAGTCTGATGAAGGTGTCAGGGTGGCACTGTTGTCAGACTGAGTAAGAGTGGGTACCAGTGCTGGCGTGGCCAATCTGGGGCAATAAGAATTGCCCTTGGGCTGTCCTGTCTGATCTTGAGTAGTACCTTTGAGAGGAGGGTCAGAGGGGGAAAGGTATAAATTGAGAGGTTTTCCCATTTGAAGGATAAGGCATTCACCTTCCAGGACTTGCTGTGAGGGTTCCTGGTGCAAAATTTCCTTAACTGGTGGTTCTCGGGGGAGGCAAAGAGGTCCACCTCTGGTGTCCCCCACCTAACATCTCTTTTTGATTGATATGCAGGAGAATTTGTCCTGGGGTCCACTTTCCCTGTATGCATTTGCCTGCCATGTGAGCCCCCCATGCATAGTCTAATGCATCTGTAGTCAGGGTTTGGGCGGTGAAGGATTGAGTGAAAGGCAGTCCCTTGTTGTGCATGCTTCTGTCCACCAAAGGAACTCTGTCCTTAGACAAGGAAAGATCGGAATGACTGATTCCAGGTCCTGAGAATGTTGGCACCAAAGACTTTTTAAGTACCATTGAAGTTTCCTCATATGCAGTCTTGCATATAGAATTAGCAGAATGCATGAGGTCATGAACCCTAGGGCTTGCAGTATTTTCCTTGCAGATAGCTGGGTTTTGGTGGCCATGTGTTTGAAGTAGTTGTTCAAATAGATCTATTTTTCTGGAGTGCAAAAGGCCATCTGGGAAGTTGTGCTCAAACTTGCTCCCAGAAATACAATTTTTTTGACTGGACACCAGTTGTGATTTCTTTTCGTTGATGGTGTCCTGAGTAATGGACATCCAGTTTTTGTCATGAAGGGCAAGTATTCCTCCTAAGGGCGCAAGTAGATGGGCAGGGCTAGGAAGGATAACTGACAAGTCATTGTGAACTTTTACCATAAGGGGTGGCTTGCCACTCCTTGTTTTTGAGGTGGGAGCACTCCATTGTTTAGATCTCTGCATACCCTGACACTGTAGACTTGGTGGTCTGGTTCCCCTGGGTTTGGACTGTAAAGGCCTGGAAGGGGCAGGAAAGGATAATTTTTTGTAGGCCAATGCCTACTGAATCTAGGTGGCTGCACTTGTAAGAATTCTTTAACAGTTTGCATAGATTTAGCTTTTTCTTCCATCTTTTTAAGAACCTCTTCTGCTTTGGTGCCAAACAAACAGTCCTGATTTAAAGAAGTGTCTAGTAATTTTGATTTGACATGGTCTAGCAAGGTTTGTTCCTTCAGCCAAGCATGCCTTCTCAGTGCAGATCCAGTGACTGCAGCCCTGCAAGATGCTTCTAGGGCATCAAAGCCACACTGCAAAGTATGCTTACTAACTTGGTTTGCAGAATGCATTAACTCTTGTAAATCTTTATTTTCTGCACAATCTGGAAGTAACACCATTTTTTGTTTAATTTGTTCCATAATATGTTGCTGGTACTTCAACATGTGAAAGTGACAATTCAATGCCCTGATGGCAAGAGTTGCAGAGGTATATACCTTTTACCCCATCTGTCTAAAGCTCTGGAATCCCTGTCTGAAGGAGTAGGGTTTTTGGCTGTAGTAGCCTTAATACCTTTAGGCCCTGGGAAATGGTCTCTGGATCTGCAGTAGGATTCTTAAAGAGAAATTTGTGAGAATCAGGTACTCTGTAGTACCTGTCAGGTTTTCTAGGGGCCAGTGGTAAAGTGTCTGGAGTAAGACTGGATTCCATAAATACATCATCTACAACATCTAGGACAAGGGTTATAGCTAGGGGCCTGCACTGAGGCAACTCTAAAAATTCACTGAGTCTCTTTTTGGACTGAGGATAATCCTGGCATTCCCAGCAGAAATGATCTCTTAAAGTATGCAAGGTTTCACCAAAAGAAGAATCCTCTGGAGGGGAGGCAGAGGGAATGGATTCCTCTGTATCTAAATCCTCAAATGTAGATAAGGGTATGTCCTGGTAATCAGAAGGGTCAGAGTAATCAGACTCCTGGTCTGTAGAATCAGAAAGAAACTCAGTTCTTGGTCTCTTAGCAGGGAGAAGGCTGGCTTCCCCTAATTAGGGTGATAAGGTCTTCAGCCATTCTAAGCATTTGTTTTTGAGGCATGGGAGCTTGAGCATGCACTTTGGTTGTCGGTTTTCTAGGTGTAGTGCATACTCTGGGCCTGAGAAACTCAGTAGTTTTAGCTAAAAAAGAAGTTGTCGGTTTAATGTGAATATTGGTAGGTCGGAATACACCCTCAGAAGCCGGTGCCTGCACAGCGACTCCGGACCCATCCAAGGTAGAGACATCCGAAGGTTCCATAGTTGAAGAAGCATCTCGCGGTATACTGGATTCCGAATGGGTCTCAGCAGAGGCCTGCGAATCTGTAGAAGCGGGCATCAGGGGTTGCAAAGGCGCCTCACTGAGTACCGGTGGACTAGCGACTAGCTTAACTGAAGCGTCATCGGCAGTTTTTGACCTATGCTGTCTGTCTCTGTCTTTATCTTTGTGCTTTTTTGGAAGATCAGTAGTCGGATGGCTTACCAAAGCCATTTCGGAATACGGAGAATGAGAGCAAAAGAATTTAGCGACAAAAATAGCCTGATGATTAATGGTTTGGGTGTTAAACAAGGCACAAAACTGACAGCCAGGGACGTTGTGGTCTGGGTCTAAACTGGTGATGCAGTAAGAATGACAATCTCTGTGAGGTATTTGCTTTCCACAGGCAAGACAATTGTTAACTTTTTCTGACATCGGTTAGAGCAAGAAAAAAGAATCCCCAATGTGGTACTTAGCTTTAGAAGACATCAGGTTTAAAACTTGAAAAACGAAAATTTTAAGTAGCGGCCGACCGGCACTTGCGAACTGCTTCTGCTTCGGGCTCCTTCTCGGCAAGAAAGACTGGTGTAATGGCATCGGCTGCCTGCTTTATACCCCTGACGACCTGACATCATGGAAGAAGCGACAGCATCCGATGCAGAAATCCCAAGACTCTGGTATTCGGGCCGACTGAAGGTTACCTGCAGGCAGATAACCCAAGTGTGATGACTGCAACAGTGAAACACGAAGAACATCCCCAAATATCCTATTAATTGGTGACTCTACTGTCTGCTAAATAGGTGTGACATATCAGTCAGATAACCCCACTCAACAATAGTAAATAAATAAAATACTACTTTTTCTGATGCTGAAAGTGGAGTCTTTCCACCAGAAAAAAAGCCAGTGAAAACAGCTGAATTAGTTGAAGTAACAGATTCAGAGTAACTAATAACCATGTTTCTTCAGCTTCCTGAAATACAATCAAGGCTAGATTCCATGTAGATATTACAGTTAAATATTACATTCAGAAAGAGTTCATTTTTCGAGACAACATAAATATTTAATGCTTATCTGATAGACTAATAACCAATAACTATTCCACAAGCACATTACTTGCACCGTAGAAGCTACACACACAAAAATAATAAATAAGACTAAATTACTTTCAAATAACTACTTGGGAGACCAAATTCCTAATGAGCCTAAGCAGAATGGGACTATGCACATGGGTGTTTTATGCTGTGCTGCTGCCCCCCCCCCACACACACACAAGTACTGCCTATCTAGCAAAATAGGCAAATAAACTTCATACTAATCATCATAAGGTCAATAAACTGCTGCACAGACCAAAGACACAAACGTTTTACTATCAAGCCATTTTAATGCAGAGCACTCCCTCCCCAACTTAAGAAGTTCCACAGTTTTTGTAAAATACGTACATACATACATGCTGGTACCACCACCCTCTATCGTCCCAGAATATAACACCTTCATCTTACTATTGTTACATTTCTTATCATAAGGGACAGTCAGACTGATTTTGGGCAAACACACTATGAAAGGATCATATTATATATAAGCAAACAGACAAACTGTGAAAGGAAATTATCTTTTTTCACAGTAAAACTACAAGAAATGCATACAAAACATACATATAGACATGTATCTCCTACACACACACCTATGAGAACCTCACTTAGAAACAATGAAGGACATTAAATTGAGTAGCTAAAGACAGAAGGGACATCAGCTAATGCAAGCACGCTTCTGTCTTGTGTTGTAGCTGCTACAGTTCACTTTTCATCTGTTTATAGTGGAGTTTTACACAGGCAACAGAAGCAAAGAGGCACTAAGACAACAAAAGCCTACAAAAAATAAGTAAATAAAAACATCTAAAATGTAGAGTCCCTTCTGACACCAGAAATACTTAAAAGGAAATAGCAGCATTACACAAAAGTGTATAAACAGAAGAATAATGGGATCAACTGTCGGCAACAATACCGTAATATAAACACAGTCCACAAAGAATATGGCAAGCTGCAGCTGTATTTATGGGTAATTCAAAGAAGCCTGCCAAAACACCTGAAACCAATAAAAATTAAATTACAGTTAAAACTTCAAGGAATGGCTCCCTTCCTCATACAGGCATGCACTGTCCTGATCTACTTGTCGCTTCCATGACCTCAGTACACAGTTTTGCTAAAAAGCATGTGGGACTGTTTACACTTACTTGTTCCAGTAGCTTCTTTTTAGAAAGGAAGACAAGGCTTGAGAAGACAAGCTTTTTTGTTTTTGTTTTTAAGGTGTTGGACAGCTTCACTTCCCTCTTACAGATACACACACACACACACACACACACACACACACACACACACACACACACACACACACACACACACACACACACACACACTGTGTGGTCAGTGTCAGCACCTGCTCATTAACACATTTATGTTATATTTACAGAATGCTCTGCCTTGAGAAATGTGTTTCCAAGTTCTCTGATTGTTTTATTAAGGCTACTGTATAAATGCCAGATTAGCATAGTAAATGAGATATGCTTTATCTACTCAGTGGTATGTATGATACCTGTTAGAGACCAGAATTATTCCATGCAGCAATACTGCAACCTAGCACATATTGATAGTCCATACCTACCTTCTAGAAGTCTTACCAAAGTGTTGAACTTATCTTCCCTAATCACAGGTACATATGTTAAAGCAGTTCACTGTAGTTCTCAGGAGCAGAATGCGTCACTTCACAGGTCTTATTAGTGCTGCAGTGAAAAAACTGAAATAACATGGAGATGCCTTACTAAAAGGATACAAAGCCTAAACAGCATGTCCTACAGGGACTAACACAATGCTCTGTCACTACACTCTGTATCTGACAGGCTGCTAAGAGGTGACCTATGTCTGGCATACAAGACATCCTCCAACCCAATACTGACTGATTTGCTGCACATCATCAAGTCAAATTGTATCAGAACTACTCAGTCTAAGGATCTAAACCTCTTCAACAACATTAACAGAATGGTTTGGAGAGACATGTACAATATATTTCGCTGAGGATACTGCTGCTATGGAACAGACTCCTCATCCACATAAAACAAAGCTCATCCCTGTCCATTTTCAAGTGCAACTTAGATCTATGGATAGGAAACAGGAAATTTAACCCAGGACTGCCCATTGTACTACAAATGGACAGATACAGTTCCTAAATGCTTATCTCATGCATAGGTCCCCTCAAATTATCTATGGTATGATCCCAGTTGTTCTCGTTATGGGTAATATATAATTATTAACCATGGAATGGGTAAGGCCATTCTATAACCAAATGTACTAGGTTATTTTGAGCACAAAAAGGAAAACTGGCTATGCTTAAAATGGGCCACAACGGCAGCTAGCCTAATACTTACCTATGAACCTATAGAGAATACTGTGCATTTATCATTATATTGCTGAGCAAAAAAAAATGAAGCATCTCATGCATATTTATAACATTCATTCCTTCATTCAGTTTTTGATTTAATCCAGTTCATTGTCATTGGGGAGCCAGAGTCTATTTCAATGCTCTATGGGTGGGAGAAATGAATTCTAGATATTATGCCAGTGTATTAAAGGCTGTATATGTTTGCTTATGCATTTATTTGGCATAGAACACTGATCTAAATGTAATATTTTCAGGTTCATCCCAGGTGTAAAATTACAGAAAAACAAGTACATATTGATATAAAGAAACAATTTACTAGACATATAATAAGAACAAAGCTTTTTGTTGAGTTTGTGTACAGCAGGAGCAATGATTTAGAGTGTAAATTCAGAGCAGTATTACACTTGTATAACACAGCAAGAGAAGGAAGAGTTTGGGAATGAAAACCTTTAGTAAAACATGAGAGGAAGATAAATCTAGAGTATTTAATGACTAATTGACATTTTTTGGTGAAACGGTTATATCTGAATTGCTGACAGAGATGTGCTTATAAATCTTTCTGAAAAAGTAAGAAAAGAAATGTACAGATATGTCCTCATCCTTGGCACATACACAAAGAGGGTCAGTTTGAAGGATCACTAGCTCATATTTGTTTGTTCGTTCATTCATTCATTCATATATTTATTTTAGCTCCCTGTTGCTGCTGGCCATCACCTGCCACCAATACCTCTCCTCTTTCACTGATTCTGTAGGCCTGCATTAACCTCCCCTGTGTTCCACCAAACTCAAATGGGGGACTGATGAGGTGATCAGAGATGCTGGTGCAATCATGCTGCTGCCATTGGGTGTATGCAGTGTCTACCAAAATGTCCCTCACAGAATGCCACAAAACAACCCAGGCCTATTGTGCAGCAGTGCTATCCATTGTTCTGACTTAGAACATACATATTATAGATATAGCCTTTTAGCTAACAAAGAGTTTTTAATTACTTTTGCCTACCTACGGGGTGCCCCTATCATATTGCTGCTTTCTATCCCCACTGTTTTATATGTATGTATGTTATAGGTTTATTGGTTCATAGGTGATTACTAGGCTAACGGCTTAAGAACCTTTACAAGCCAAGCCAGTACAACCAAATTTTACCCAATATGACGCCCCTAGGGGCAAGAAGATGGCACAGGTTTGTCATATGCATGGAATATTTTAGAGATTACCTTGGTACTTTCTTTGCTTATCATTACATTACATACTTTTTTATGTCAGAAACAGGCAATTATGTTCTCTAGTTTGTTTTTGAAATGTATTTAATATTTTGTCTTCCTTCTAAGTTTCATTCTTTGTATCTGCCCCATGTCATCATGTATGACTCTCTGGATTCTCTGTTGACCATACATTCTCAATGACCATTTCCTTCTTTTACAAAGTTTTGAAAGTTTTCATAACTATCTCATCTTGTAGGATATTCCATGAGCTTACCTTCATGTGCAAAGCAAATGCTTAGTCACACCTATGCCAAAATTAGTGTTTTTTTCTGGGGAGCCCATGTAATCACCTCCATTATACATTCTTTATTTCTTATGCTTTGCATCTTCCATAATAGGTTTGTACAGCTATATTATGTATCTTTGTACATTAAGGAAAAAAGCTGCTCAGATCTTTGTAAGCCTTCATTTTAATGGTTGCTCAACAAGTTACCGAGTTGAAATTTCTCATGTATCAAGTGTGCATACAAAAGATGTTGAGGTGCAAAATAAGATGCACATTCTTCATAGAAAATAACTACTAGTGCAGTTTGTATACATGTGGAAGCGGCGAATCTTCAGCAGATGTGGTGGCTTGCCCCTACATGGAGGATGTAGGATCATGATCTAGCCTCACCACAAAAATACCTATATGTAAGATCTTTGCCCTCCTGGTGTTTTGGGAACTTTTGTATGTCAGAGTTGATTTGGGATTTGCATAGTGGAAACCATCTTTATTCCACTTATCACCCTTTTTAACTTATATTTCCCATGTTAAGTAGCTTTGAGTATTTTCAGTCTGAATTACATCATTAAGAGCACTCACTATTGTATCTGATGTCTGATCAAAGAACTGGTGTCATTCTAGGGGGGATACAGGATGTCTTTGCTTGTCATGAGATGGCTGATAGATCTCCCTCGCCCCACACACTGCAAAAGATGGCTTGCACCTTTCTTGGCAGGGCAGTCACATTCTGGCTGCGGCATTTATGGGCCTCATAGTGTCTTGTTTAGATACTGTTCCCATACTTAGCATTCTCAACATAACAATTCCAACTTAGAACACATTAAGGTGGTACTACACAATACATCAAGTCTTAACAAAAAGATTCCTTATTGAGAGGTTTTCCTATAATTTGAACATCTATCATAAATACACACACACATATATATATATATATATATATATATATATATATATATATATATATATATATATACACACACACACACACACACACACACACACACACACACACACACACACACACACACACACACACACACACACACACACACACACACACACACACACACACACACACACACACACACACACACACACACACACACCACAGTAAACATACTTAGTTTCAGGTTATGAAAGTAACATCTCATTTGAGTTTAACACCTGTTATGCATTCAGACCTCTTGGCAGTTGTGTCATAAAGTCAGTCTTTGTCATCATTCTGCTTATGTCATGGCATATTTCTCATGATCCTAATTTTGAAACTTTAGAAATTAGTAACACCAAAACGAAAATTGCCTCTTCAAAAGTTATAGATCACTCTTCATGTACATCACAGAGCATAATAGCTATCTTAATGGTTTAACTGATATCACTAAAAACACTAATATGTTTCTTCTAAGTAATTTCAATAACATTCTGATAAACTGACTCATACACAGTCAATGGAAAGTGTGTCTTATACATCCTTGACTCTGTAAATGCAAACTGCCTAGAGCAGATAGTAACCATCCCTACTACAGCACACAATATCCCAGGTCTTGTCCACACTAATATTCACTTCTGTAGTGCATCTCCTCGGGTATCATCCTCTATCATGAAATCAGAGTACAAACTTGTGATGTTCACATATAATACTGGTAGTAGCCACCTTAAACAAACACATCATTATTCAGAGGCTTCAAAAAAGGAAAAAAAAAATAGATTCTCTGTTGTCTCCTTTGCTCCCTTGTACCACCTGCCTTCTTTTATCAATTAGCTTTCAACAATCGTCTTCTAGTCAAAGTATCTAAAAGCATTTCTTTCCTACTTTTTTGTCCCATTATTATCTCAGTTTTCATCTAATGCCTGGTAGCAAAAATGTTTTGACACCATACAATGTAATCTGACATGTTAATACTTCTCATTAAAATGATTATGGATCATCTTCACAAATTTTCAAGAGCTGATGACTGTTTCAATGAGTAAAACATTTTCAAACTACAGTTCTCACAAAGAAAAATAATAATAGAGAAAACATATAGAAGTATTAGCTTTAACTTGAAGCGGAGGACAATCTTCATACTATCAATTGTGTGCTTGCACATTATCCCTGGCACTTAGCTCAAGTGCTTGACAGCCTCTCATCATGAAGCCTGATTCAGAAATTTATCATGATTTGCATTTTCTTATGAACGTGATGTGATCAGCTGTACTTCATAAAAAGAGATTCATTCATTTGATGAGATACCATGCAAAACTGCTCAGAAAACATCACACACCCTTATCTACTTCTTACATGGTTTACCACCGCATAACCTAACACACGGCAGTCGAACCCAACAATGATAGAGTCCGATAACTGAATTTTTGCATGTCGAACGGTCAGAATGTCACAAAACCACCAAATGCGACATTTTCGACCACTCTACATCCAAAACGAGTGCTAACATGGGTCACAAAGGGGGCACGGGTTTGAGATTCAATACAGTTGCATTCGGCAATGTGCATATTTGCCGCACTCACTACTTCTAGTATAGTTGGTTTCGATTTTGATTTCCATTTTCTAGTAATTGCTTTTTTGGCAGCCACCATAATTAGACACAGCAAGGCCTTACCACATCTAGGCAATTCTGATTCTGTATCATAGCTTAGAAAAATCATCTTCCTTGTCACACCAATCTGCCCACTGAGCATCTCTGACAGTGCATCCTGCAGGGAATCCTTAAAGTCCGCCAACTCAACACACTCCCAGAAAGTATGTTCCCAATTACCTCTTTCTTCCCTATCACACCTTCAGTATTTGCTGTCTACTGGAGAAAAAATACTGTGGAGTCTACTTGGGGTATAAAATTTCTGTGTAAACATTTCCAAGCAAAAATCCTAAATCTTCTAGATTTTGTTGCATATTTGGAAAACGTACATATATCCTCCCATTGTTTCTTTACGGATTGCATAGCCAGTCTCTCTTCCCAATCCTTTCTAACCTCCTCTGAATGATTCTTATAGCTATCATGAAATATTTTATATGGTCTATTAATTATTCCTGTTTTGGGTCTATATTATATATTGAAAGTTTCAAAACTTTGAATCTCATATGTTCGACAACGTATGAGTGAAGTTTGAAACATCGAAAATATAATTAAAAAAAAAAAAAAAAAAGTCAAAAGCAAAAAAACTAAATACCAAAAGTAATCCCCAAATCCAGGAGCCAGCAGGGCAAAGCTAATCACAGTGGTGTAATCCAAGGCACAATCCAATATACAGTCACTAAGAAGTTACAGAGACTGGTTGAACACCAGAAACACTTTATTCAGCTATAACAGCAAGCGCTTTCGTCACTGTCAATTCCGAGACTTCTCTGAACTGGCAGACAAAAGCACTTGCTGTTATAGCTAAATAAAGTGTTTCTGGTGTTCAACTGGTCTCTGTAACTTCTTAGTGACTGTATATTGGATTGTGCCTTGGATTACACCACTGTGATTAGCTTTGTCCTGCTGGCTCCTGGATTTGGGGCTTACTTTTGCTAAAAAAAAAAAAAAAAAAAAAAAAACTTACCTCAACGCTCTGAGCAGGGGGGCAAGCCCCCCCTGCACCCCCACACCTCTGGTACTTAAATATACCAACTCCAAGATCACACTTCAGTGCAGAAAAGGGAAATTTTACCATTCTGCACCGTACGGAGCTGTGGCTTTTTACCTCTGAACTTTTTAAAGTTTGATCATAAGGTGTCGCACATATAACATTCGAACTTTAAAAAGTTTGAGTAATTAATAGGGACCCCCTATTTTAATGGCCGATTCTATTCTAGATTCTATGAAAAACTCTACCAATGATGGTCTTTCATTTAGGACCCCTCCCCCCCGATTTCTTTCTCTTTGCCTATATTCTGATATCAAATCCTTGATAGGGAAGGCAATCTCTAACCTGCAGTCCAAATAAATTCTTGATGTCTTCCCATTCTGTCATCTTTCCTTCTCTAGTTATTTGCTCCCAATACCTTGGTTCCTTTGCCAGTTTTCTCCAATAAATTCCAGCCCCTCTTACCTATTGTTTATATCCCTAATTGCAGTCATTCCCATCAGCAGAATCTCCTTTCTCCATTTCAGTGTTGGCTTAGTTCTTAGGATACTTTCTGTTACTTTATAGATATAATATTCTGTATGATTATTGTTATTCTCCTTAAAAGCCTGCATCCAAATTCCTAGTCTCTCCTTGTTTCTTGAGCTTCCTCCCTTTCATCATCATCCCTTTCCACTTTGAATTATAGTTTTCTGCTTGTGCTATGTATATGAGCCTTAACTGTGTAGCTCTGAAAAACCCCTTCAAATCAAGTAATCCTAATCCACCTCATTCTACTGGAAGAATCAGCTTATCCCACTTGACTCTTGCCATCTTCCCCTCCCAGATAAAGTATTTTGGCTCTTTATTAATTGAGATCCACAACTTCTCCTTTGGTTGATAAAAATATGCCGGATCTGTGTATAAGACTAAGGGGACTAAAAACATTTTAACTTACTATCAATATCCATATAGCAAAGCTTCCATTTTCTCAGTTTTTGTATTATCTTTTATTTAGTCTCTTCCCACATATCCTTAGCTGCTACACCAAAATCATTTTTAATCCATAATTCATTTTATCATGTCCCCATAAATATGGATATTGCTGAATCAATTCATATTTGGGTACATAATTTACTGCTATTGCCTTTGTTTTAGCTTCATTAATTTTGCATCCCAAAAATATATGAAACGGTCTCAAAATGTTCCATAACACTGTATTGTCTCTTTCTGGTTTTGCCAGGTATAAAATATATATTTTCTTTGCCACTGGTTCTAGATATAATGCACATAACAAAGTGTAAAGAGGACAACCCTGCCTGGGTCCTCTGCTCAATCAGAAATTATCATACAGGACCCCATCCACTTTAATTTTCACCTCCGATCCCTCATACATCCTTCTAATCAACCTTATAATTTTTTTCAGGAAATGCAAATGCTTCTATTGCCCTGCTCATATAAAGTCCTAGCTTACTCTGTCAAATGCTTTCTCTGCATCAAGACCCAACAACAACAATGGTATTTTCTTACATTTTGCTTCCATCTGGATTATCAATGTTCTGTTAATGTTGTCAAGGTTTGCCTCTCCTGCACAAAACCACACTGATCCATATCTATCAATTTTGGCATTACTTTTGCCATTCTTTTTGCTATTATAGACATGAACACTTTATAATCATTGTTTAGTATGGAAATGGGCCTATATGAAGCTGGATCTAATGGCTCTTTACCCTCTTTAGGTATTAAAGCTACCACTGATTTCTTCCAGGATGTTGGTACTTCTCCTTCTCTTAAAATACTGTTAAACAAAACCTTCCAGATCTTTATCAGTTTTTCCCTCCTAGCTTCCAGACTTCCACAGGAATGCCATCTATTCCTGAGGACTTTCTTGTAGATTGGTTTTACATCACAATTTTGATCTCATCTCATCCTAAACTAACTGTTAATAATTAAGCCACATCTACCTTTATCCTTGGCATATTTAATTTTTCCATCAACATTTCCATTTGTATATCTTCATGAGATCAATATTTCTCTGGTTTATACAGACTTTCATAGAATTTTCAAAATATTTTTCATACCCCTACAGGATCTCTTGTTATCTTCCTTGTTATAGGCTCCCTAAGCTTGGCAACAACCCTTTCTACTTTGTTGCCTGAGTCATTGTGCTAGAAGTTTTTCTGCTCTTGTGTTATCAAAAACAGTTGTTTAACAGCACTCTTTCTAAACTTGTGCATATTATCGAGGTAATCCCTTATTTTCTGCTTATCATTCTGCAGTTGATTCTCTTCTTGTTCTGTGAGATTCACCCTATTCTGCAATACTTTAACATTTGTCAGTCCCTGTAAATAATTCTTGTTACTTCTTAACCATAGCTCAGTTTCTTTTTCCACCCAATTTTTAAATGCCACCTTAATTTCATTCCACTCTCTAGCTATATTTTCAGAAGTAATTTATATCCTCTTGAATAGCTCCTGAATAATCTCCACTACCCATTCCTTAAATAACTCTTTTTTTCTATAGATAGGTGGGGAAAGCACCAGTGTCTCATTTTTATTTCATTACCCTGTGTTTTAATTTTAGTTATTATTGGAGCATGATCAGAAATAGTTATTGGGTGAATATCAAGACCTTCAACTAAATGCACACATTCCTGTGAAATGTAAATTCTGTCTAGCCTAGCCCAATTTTTATATCTTGGGGAATAATATGTAAATTCACTCTCCTATTACTGAATTTTCATCTTCCATGCCAAATATTTTCATAAATTTCTTCAAACATCTACCCTCTTTTGTTATACTTTCTCTTATGGGCCCCCAGACACATTTTCACTACTGCAAATCAAATTCCAGTCCCCATCTATAAGTAATATTCCTTGCTGAAAAAAAGAAATTATGTACTTACCATAACGTTCCATGTTTGTAGTCCATCTCATCTACATTCTTGCTGGATGAGTTCAGAGCCGATATTCGGCTCTGACTCGGCTGATACTAAAGCTCGAGAGCTTTTACTGGCTTGAGGCTAACCCCTATCCCATGGTGCCTCACGGCAATTCCCCAGATCTTGTTTGCAAGAAAGCAATAAGTACCTAACAGGTATGAATTATCAGAAACTGTATACATAGACAAAAAATTATGTAATCTTATCCATGCCATGTAGACCACAACTATAACCGGGTCAGACAGCACCAGAATAGTCCACCAAATCCTCCAGAAACAGGAAGGGGGTAAGAAGGAGGGACCCAAGAATGTAGGCGAGATGGACTACAAACATGGAATGTCATGGTAAGTACATAACTTCTTTAAGTTATGTAGTCCTATCTCGCCATAATTCTTGCTGGATGGGACAGCGTCCCTAGCACCTTTATCCCAGGTGGCTCAAATGAAGAGACTCTTCAGCACAGTAGATCCAAAGGATGACCTGTCCCAGGAGGCCAAATCCAATTTGTAATGATTGACAAAGGTATGTGGTCTTGCCCAAGTAGCTGCTGTGCAAATAGTATCAATTGGAGGCCTAGATCTAAAGGCACATGAAGTAGATACTGCCCTAGTAGAATGGCCTTTTGCTTTGCTAAGTAATTGTTTGCCAGCAGTTTGATAAGCAAAGGAAATGCAATCTGAAAGCCATTTTGAAAGAGTAACCTTGGAAACAGGCAAACCCTTATTCTTGTCAGAAAAGGAAACAAATAATTGATCTGATTTTCTGAATTCTTTAGCCCTGTGTAAGTAAAATCTGAGAATTCTGTGAACGTCTAATTGGTGTAGTCTGTACTCAGACTTATTAGAGTGGTTTGGAAAAAACACTGGTAGCTTAATTGTAGTGTTCATACTATGCCCTGAGCATACCTTGGGAAGAAAGGAAGGGTTTGTCCTGAGTGAGACTCTATCCTTGTGGAAAAGAATGTAAAGATGTTGAATAGTAAGGGCTTGCAGTTCTGAGACTCTCCTAGCAGATGTTATGGATACTAAGAATAGTGTTTTCCAAGATAACAATTTCAGATCAGATGAAGAAGGGGGCTCAAAGGGTGCAGACATTAATGATGTGAGAACTAAGGTTAAGTCCCAGGGTTCTGATGGTTGTTTGATCGGAGGCCTGAGAAGGAGAACTCCCTTAAGAAAGGTTTTGCACAAGAAGTAGGACATGATGGGATTTCCCATGAAGCCAAAATAGAAATTAGAAATGGCAGCTAACTGAACTCTAACTGTAGCAGCTGCAGCTCCTTTATGAAAAATTGACGCAAGGAAGGATAAAATCAATTCTATAGGGGCTATATAGGGATCTAAGCCTTGGTTTGTAGCCCAAATAGAAAACCTTTTCATTTGCTGTAGTATAACTTCTGAGTGGAAGGCTTATGGGATGAGATCAGAATGTGTATGACAGAAGGGGAGAGGGGAATGCACCTGGCTATTCATGGAACTGGAGCAGCCATGCTGTCAATTTGAGGGTGTGGATGGTGGGATGGAACTGCCCCGATTGATGAATCAGGCGGTCTGGAGATGGTTCCAGAATCCACAGTTCCTCCAAAAGGTAGTGCCAGAGGAAGGGAAACCATACTTGTCGAGGCCAGTAAGGAGCAATGAGGATCAGGGTACTCCTCAACTGCTTTGCTTTCTGTATTACCTTTGGGATGAGAGGAAAAGATGGGAAGGCATAAAGAAGTCTTGAGGGGCCAATCGTGGATGAGAGCATCCCTGGATGACATCCCTGGATGGGGAATTAGGGCAAAGTAGCTGCTGCATTTGGTGTTCAGGTGAGTGGCAAACAGGTCACAACAAAGCAGGCCCCATGTGTGAAAGATCTCTTTCACAACTTCTGCATTCAGGGACCACTCATGAGGCATCAGAATTGCTCGGCTGAGTTTGTCTGCTATCACATTCGATTTCCCTGGGATGTGCGTTGCTACCAGAAAATGTTGAGTGTCCATCACCCATTTCCAAACTCTTAAGGCCTCTCGGCAAAGAGGGTAAGATTTGTTTTCCCCTTGCTTGATTATGTACCACATGACAGACATGTTGTCTGACTCGATCGCAATTGTCCCTGTGGGAAGGGAGCTGTGAAGTACCTGCAACGCATATAGCACCGTTCTCATTTCCAGAACATTGATGTGCAAGTGGTTCTCATGGTTCTGCCAAGTACCTTGGATTGTCATTCCTAGATAATGCCCCCCCCCACTCTATCTGGGAAGCGTCCATGGTCAAAACTGCTTTCTATTGGGGAGGAACAAGTGGATGACCTAGGAGAAGTTGTTCTGTGTGCAACCACCATGTCAGATCCTTCTTGCAGGTGTTTGTTATGAAAATTTGATGAGACAATGGAAGGTCTTGCATCAACCATTGGGCAAATAGCAGCCAATGAAGTATTCTCATGTGTAGATGGGCTAGAGGAACTAATAGGATGGAGGAAGCCATAGTCCCTAGGACTTAAAAGACTACCCTGGCCTGAACTTTTTGACTGTTTAGCAAGGATCTGATTTGATTGCATAGAGACTCTACTCTTTCTGGTGTTAGTCTTGCTGACATGGTGGTTGTGTCTATTTCTGAGCCTAAGAATACAATGTGTTACGAAGGAAATAAGGCTGATTTTATTAGGTTGACTGTGATGCCTAAACTGGCACACAAGGATAGAGTCTCATCCCTGGTTCTGATGAGTTGATGTTTGGTGGTAGCAGTGAGGAGCCAGTCATCTAGGTACGAAAACACCTGGAATCCTTGACGTCTCAGGTGAGCTGTTACCACTGCCATGCATTTGGTGAACACTCTGAGGGCTGTAGTGAGACCAAAGGGCAATGTTCAGAACTGAAAATGACTGGCTCCCAGCCGGAAGCGTGTGTCTCCTGGAGCGCCTGTCCATTTTGATGTGGTAGTACATGTCCTGAAGATCTATTGAGCACATCCAATTGTCTTTCCTGATAAAAGGGAATATCAACTGCAGAGTGATCATTCGGAACTTTGATTTTTTTACAGACTTGTTGAGTCTGCTGAGATCTAGAATTGATCTCCAGCCCCCTGTCTTTTTTGGAACTAAAAAGAATCGAGAGTAAGTTCCGGATCCTATTTGCTCTGTGGGAATTTCTTGGATGACTCTTTTTTGCAGCAACGAGATGACCTTTGATGTTGCATGGTCTAGTTGAATGGGTGGCACGTCTGGTAAAGACCGGTTTGTTGGGGGTTCAGAAACAAAGGGAATCAGATAACCTCTGGATATTATTGTGTGTACCCAATGATCTTGCGAGATGTTTAGCCAGGTGCTTGAGTACAGCGATAGATGACCCCCAACTGCCTCCAGAGACGGACAGTCAGGCAACCCCTCAGGGGCGATGGAAGAGATGATCAGAGAAGGTTTCTCTATCTCCCATGATGTTGCGGACCTCCTCTGCCATGAGGGTGGCATCTTCCATTATATCCTCCCCCTCTGCCTCTAGGGGAGCGTTGACCTTGTGCCTGAGGGAAACCTTTTTGGGATTTAGGGAACTACATTTTCCCTCCAGTATTACCCTTGAGAAAGGGTCTAGACGGGAGGAAGAAACAGACTCTGACAGCAGATAAGGTTTTCCCTTCCTGCTCGCACCTAGTCAAAGTCTCTTTCACCTGGGGTCCAAAAATAGATGAACCATCAAAGGGGACATTAGTGAAGGAAGACTTAAAGGATTCCATGAAATTACAAAAACGCATCCAAGAATGTCTCCTGAGGGATATTCCTGCTGTGGCTGCCCTACTCGCTCCATCTGCTGCATACGATATCAGCCTCATGGAGGAGTTAGCTATTGATGTAAGGGTGGAGAGCTGTGCAGTAACCTTATCCATGGATCCCGGAGCTACTGAACCCTGGAGGGTATCTACCAACTCCTTCAGGAGATCCCTCTGAAGACGAGTAAAATGGGTAAGGTAATTCAGCGATCTTAGTGTAAATGCCCCTGAAGAAAAGGTATGCTTTCCATACCTGTCCATCGTCCTAGGCACCTTGTTAGGAGGATGAATATTAGAAGATGTTTCAGATAACTCCTTCTTGGTGGCCACTGCTACCACCATAGCATCAACGGGAACTCCTTTGGTAAGAAAAGGCTTATCTTCAGGTGCTGTCATGAATTTATTTGGCCTCCTCAGGACGGGCTCCACTGAGTCTGGAGAGGTCCAGGCTTTCCACGATATGACCCCTAAGAGTTGGTCATAAGGCAGTGTCACCCAGGAGGTGGAAGGTCGGGAACCAAAAGCCTCAAGATGCACTGATTCATCCTCAGTAGGGTTAGAGGTCTTCCAGTCACCCCTCTGTCCAAGGATTTCTAGGATGTCAGAAAAGGAGACATCCTCAGAGGGGGATCTAGTGGACCCTTCTGATTCCTCCAAATCAGTGTCAGAAGTGACAGACTCAGGTGAGTCAACATGCTTCCTCTTATACAGTTTCTTCTGAGGGAGCTCTCCTGTGGGATAATCTGGGGAGGTCTCAGAAGAGGGGGCTCCTCCAATGTGGGCTGCTTGGGTCTCTGGTTCCCTACGCTGTGGGGCTGGCCAGGGGGAAGAGGTTGTTGCCTGCTGCTGGTGGGACACAGGTTCCAAAGGTATAGCTTTTGCAGAAGATAAAGCCTTCTCTATAGCTTCGAAAGCCTCCCCCCCTGCTCCGAAGAAGACCTCCACTCCAAGAATACAGAAGGTCGGCTCCGAGCAAGGGGGAATGGCTCCAAAGCAGAAGTGGGAGCTGAGCTGAGTAGAGCTGAGGCACTGAGAGGGAGGATCGGTTCCGAAGAAAGCCCAGGTAGACTGTCCCCCTCGGAGTCGACTTGAGATCATCGGCTCCCAGATCTCTCAACTCCAGACTGATTCACCGAGGATAGAATAATCGGTTCCAAGGAAGCAGGGAGGATCCCCAGAACCGACGGATCCAAGACTGAAGAACCTGAAGTGATGGGGTCCAAGAGCCAAGCAGTTGGAAGAAGAACAGTGGCATGTAAGAGGGTCAGCTCTGAAGCCTTTGGGTCCAGAGGGGCCAATTTCTTTGCCAGAGCTGGATCTGAAAGCACCACCCGCTCAATGTCCTCATCTGAGAGAGTCCTGGAGGATTTGGTGGAGACAGATGGAGATCTCTTCCTCTCCAAAATGGGAGATCTCAAAGTAAGTGACACAGGATCAATACAAGGTAAATGTGTCGGTACCGAAGATTGCCTCGGCACCGAGGAAACCGACGGTACTGATGTGGAAGAAGCTGAATCGAAGTCAGAACTCCTCGGCTCCGACGCTTTGGTCTTTTTCGATGGCTCCGAAGCTGGGGACGAAGATTTCCATTTTGAAGATGTAGGAGCTGCCTGACCGAGTTCCAGCTGTTCCTGGAAGGAACTGGTCATAAGACCCCTATCAATTAGTTTTCATTTCCTCTCATTCAAGACCCTGGTACTAAACGCATGGCAAAAGGTACAGGGCTCTTGCAAATGAGCTTCACCTAAACAGTACATGCAACTGGTGTGACTGTCTGTCAAATACATTTTTTGTGAGCATCTGTCACACTTTTTAAACCCCGAAGGGCAATGGTCCTTATGCTCTCTATCCTTTTCTTTAGACATTCTGACTGAAAAACTATAGTTTAGCTGGAGAAGGCAACAACAATAAGTAACTACTAATTACTAAGTTACAATAAGATAGTGAAAGATTGAAAAGAGTTATATAAACTTTTTTTTTTTTTTTTTATAGAAGACACACAATCAGAGAGGAAAGGCCCTCTAACTTAAACAGGGACTACAGCCCTCTAACTTAAATGGGCCATACAATCCTAAGGGGAAAAATAGGGGTCAGAAACTCTCAAAACAGTCACACAAAGAGATTAACAGTAATAAAGACTGTGAATGAATAAGGAAAACTGAGAAAAGGACTAGAGTTAATAAATAAAACTGTTACTTAGCCAATGAGCCAGTAAGACACAACCTCGAAGCTTTTGTGGCAAACAAGATCTGGGGAATTGCCGTGAGGCACCAAGGGATAGGGGTTAGTCTCGAGCCAGTAAAAGCTCTTGAGCTTTAGTATCGGCCAAGTCAGAGCCGAATATCGGCTCCGAACTCATCCAGCAAGAATTACGGTGAGATAGGACTACATAACATCTGATTATTTCTTCCAACATTTTCTTAAGCTTCATTATAGAAGTTTTAGGTGGAATATAAATATATGTCAGTATAATCCTCTTCCTTTGCTAGTAGCCCCTTAGCACTACAAATCTGCCATTGCTGTCTTTATTTATCCTCTTCTATCACTATTGGAGTTCCTCTTGCAATTAATATAAGTACTCCTCTTTTTCTTCATCCCAGATATTCCACCAAATAACCATCCTGAAAACCTTTCTTTATCAAATTCACATGTTCAGTTCTTTCCAAGTGTAGTTCCTGTAACATAGCTATTTGCACTCTAGATTTTTAATATAGTTCACTGTTTTCTTTTTTTAATTTATCTATGAGACTATTGGTATTTAAAGACATTACAGAAAGCATCATTCTATTAAAAAGTTATTATTCCCACCTTTATGTATAACACCTTTTTTGTTAAATGCATACTTCCAGTTTTTGTGTAACATGCATACACCATTTGGCAGGTTGAACTTTTATATAGTTATTTCTTATCATATCCATTTGAGCCTATGTCACATCTTACAAAACTTTTTGTTTTATTGAAAGCTCTCGAACAAAAAAGAAACAAACCCCCGATACCCCTCCTAAAACTTATTAATTTAATATTAACACACAAAATGATGTATATCTTCAAAAATTAAAGATTTACCCTCCTAATGTGACCATATGTTCCAAATTGATAGCCACACTTACAGACTTAAGTTAACCTAAAAGAAAGGTTATACATGCCAAGACGCATGGTGCAGCCTGTCCTTCTACTAAGTGCTAACTGTTTTTGTCTTATCTTTATACCTCTCTCAGGTAGGAAAACACCTGAATGCTTTCAGAAAACATTATCTCCTAGCCAGTTTCTCTTTTCTTTTTTCCCCAGCCAATAATCTACCAGACTGTAACCGGTTTCTCTTTTATCAGACTGTCTCCATGGAGACATAAGAATTAGACAGCTAATTTCTCATTATCATATTGTCTTCTTGGAGACATGAGAATCAGGCAGTCAGTTTCTCTTTATCAGATTGTTTCCATGGAGACATGAGGGTCAGATACAGAATTGCTACTAAGCATACATTAATTTGCTAGAAAAAAGCCTCATAATATTCAGTATTCTTTTTCATTTACTTGCTTTCTCTTAAAACGTATTACTAAATCAGTCTAAGGTCCCTAATCCAGTCATCCCAAATGCAAGAATGAGAAAAGACACATACAATTTTCTTTTGTCATGCTCTTTTAACCACATTTTTTTTACATTGCAGTGCCTACATTTCTTAAAACTGAAGAACAAGAAAGAGAGTAGGGAGAAAGAAAGGGAAAAAAAGAACAGCAGCACCTATTTACAATCTCCATTACACTTAAAAATAAATGAGAAAATCTTACTTTATAGCATACAAAGAAAACTATGCACCACAAAAACAGTACTGTTAAGAAAAACTGTTTTCTTTATTTACAGTTAACTTTCTCCCCTCTTTTCCCCTCCCCAAAGCATTTTTCCAGACATTAATGACATGAAGTAGGGCATGCACTTTAGAATCCCCACAAGTCCAACAAAGTATGTGAAAAAGTCCAATATTTCCAGATTTTCTTGTTCTGTCATATTTCATAAATATAATTATTGCATTGTAATCTCACATTAAATTAATGGTTGTATTACCATTCATTTCCATCTCTCAAATCCTGTCTCTGCTTCATTTCCAATGTACTCTCAAGTCTTCTGGTCAACTCTCATGCTCCCTTCCTTCTGTCCACCATTTTCTGTTGAAACAGTGGAAGAGGTTTCATAGGTACAGTCTCCCTGTGGTCTTTATTACCAGAAGAACAAGAAGCAGAATTTCCTTCTGTTTCACAGCTCACTTTTTGTTGGACAAACTTTTGTATTTCCTCCTTACAAGTACTTCATCAACAAATTATTTTGTCCCTCCAGGGAAGAATACCTTGAAGACACCTGGGTATAGCAGTTTGAATCTCACACCTGCATCTCAACATTCCCAGAATAGTAGAATAAGTTTACTCCTTTTCTGCCTGGTGTACAATGAGTAATCATTCTCCACATACACTCTGCTGTCTCCAACTTTTATTATTTTGTCCTTCTGCCACAGTTTTGTCAGAATCAACTCCTTCTGCTGGTAGGACTGTATCTTTCCTCTTAAAGTTCTAGGTCACTTTCTCATAGCCACATTTGGAGCATACACATGATGTGCCATTTCAACTAATAACTGTAAAATACCAGTCTAGTTGCTTATTTGTGCTTTCATAAAATTAATGCAGTCTGTTCATTCCAGTTTCTCTGGTATAGCTGAAAATCACAGGTTTTCCCTATGTGCTTTGCCCCCTAATTCTGTTATTTTTGAAAAATCTCTTCCTAAGCAGTCTCAAATTTACAAAGTCTTTTCTTCATTTCATCCTCTGGTTTTTACAGTTTTATCACCTCATCTGAATATCTGCTTAAAGCTTCTTCCATTTTTCCAGCCTTTTGTTTGTGTTGATATACTTCATTAGTGCTTCATTTATTTTAACCAGGTCTGTGCCCAGTTGTCTTATATCTTCCTGTAGGTTACTGGAAGTCATGTCTGGAGGTTGCATTGCTTTTTGGTGAGCAACTGCAGAACTTTCCCCAGTCAGTGTTTCTTCCTTGCTTTTTGTAGCAGATTTTTTCCAGGTGCTCTGTATTTCTTTTTTCCTGTCATTCAGGCAGTACACTTACTAGCCAGTTACTGAAATTTACCCATAAAACACAAAAGTCTACTGGCCTTCTCTGTTGAGTTTCTGTTTTTCACAATGGGAGAGCAAGCGTTAAGGTGTTACTCAATGCGCAGCCATCTTGGAAGTCCCACTGGATGGGCATTTGTAAATTCATTCCAGAACCTGATTTGCCATTCTAGAAGTGGGACATACATTGTGAGGATGAGTACTGTCAAGGTGCATATTGTCTCTTGACTAAAATTCCTATGAGCCTAAGTTACTATGAGTTAGACTGTAAGTTCTTTCAGATTTTTGTTGTTCTGGATCATTTTTCTAACTGTGTTTTAATAAGGAGGCAGCATAGTGCAGATATTACACAGACACCTATGAAATTACTTTTATTTTCAGTGTGTGAACATCAAGTACACTGGGACATCAAAAACATCACAGAAAAAAAAGTGCACCAGCTGGCATTAGAATAAGCATCCTTTAAGTGCTCATATGATGCATGGAGACAATACGCTATCTGGCGCAAACAAGGAGGTTAAACCTATTTGTCCTCACAGTATTCGAATGTACACCAGTAAATTACATGTCTGTCAATATGACCATTTATCAAGTTCAGCTGATGAACTAGCAGAAGCTAGACACACATATGCACACACATAAACACACACGCACACACGTAGATGCATAACATATATACATATGAGTCTATGTCAAGTGCTTGAACTGTCAAAAGTTTAAGCACTAAGACATTAAAAAAGAAGACTGAATCTACAAGACTCGAAAAGAAAAAAATATTTTTTATTTTCTGGAGGACTGGTTGAGGATGGATGGATGGATGCCCCCTTGCACTCCCACAACCCCTGGTAGTCATATCCACCAACTCCAAGACCACACTACTACACACATACACATACACACACACACACACACACACACACACACACACACACACATGTATGCTTACACATTATTTTATATATATATATATATATATATATATATTTATATATATATATATATATATATATATTGTTTTTTTTACATTTGTTTACCGGGAAAGTCTGCCTGGGTTTTTGGCCCATTTTCAGAAGAGTCATGGGGAGAAAAGCTCCACAGTATTGCAACAAAAAACAGAGTAAACTTTAACAATTATCAAAGTGATAAAGACTTACAGGCATATTTATAAAGTCAATTACATATAATAGTATACAGCGATGCAAAGATGGTAGAAAATTGCAAAACACTCTTGTGAAGGAGTTATAGAATAGACAAGTTATGACATAACCAGAGCTAGGTTGCATACAGAAGCAAATAGTGATACAGTGTAGGTACAATTGCAAAATACTCTGGTAAAGGAGTTCTGACATTTATATATGTATATACTGCATGTATATATATATATATATATATATATATATATATATATATATATATATATATATATATATATATATATGGGTCCCCTTCAGTAGATCGAACCTTTAAAAGTTCGAACCTCATATGGCCGAGACCATATGATCGAACTTTTAAAAGTTCGGACCGAATGGAGATCTGCATACAGTGTGGAACGGAAATATTTCATAGGTTCATAGGTAGGTACTAGGCTATTGGCCCTAGGGCCTATACAAGCCTACCCAAAAAGGTACCCTGACTTTCACCACCCCAAAAAATGATTTTCCTGTGCCCCTGTCGAGCAGAGCCACAGAGGTGATCCGCAGGGTGAATTTCCTATTTCTCATCCAGTCATCAAGATTTTTCTTGAAGAGTGCTAATGAGGAGCTTTGTTTGATATAGATAGGTAGTTTGTTCCAGAGTATGGGAAGTCTCTGGGACAGGAATCTATCTCTCCAACATGTTCTGTTTATTGTGGTGACAGGGTTTAGGTCCCCTAGAGCATGTAGCTTGGAGGGATTGGTATTTCTTTAAGTGGAGCATGTCCAGCAGCTTTGGGTTTGACATAACTTTGTATGTTAGGCAGAGATCGCCTCTGAGTAGGCGATATGTGACAGAGTAAAGCTGGAATTTCTTGAGACGGTCTGCATAGGGCATCTGTTTGAGGCTGGCAATCCTCATTGTGAGGTATTTCTGTGGCCGTTCCACTTGTTGTAGATGTCTTGTGAGGTACATACCAAAAAGGGCACTGTACTCTATAATGGGTCTAATGAGTGATGAGTAGAGGGGAACGATGACCTCTTTTTTCCTGGATGAGAAACCTTTTGTGATGAGGTGTGCCGTGTAGAAGGATTTCCTGACTACTGTGGCGATGTGATTATCAAAGGAGAGACTACTGTCCACCTGTGTTCCAAGGTCTCTTATCACACTTTCAGTGTTAAGTAGACTACCACCTATGTGGTAGCTCATGGGTACAGAGGTTTTACCAAAGGGGATGACACTGCACTTTTTGGCATTGAGCTTGAGGCCATGGCTTTGACACCAGGCATCTGTCTCAGTGAGGCCCTTTTGTAGGATGTCCAAATCGTTAGGAGTTTCAGTTATGGCTCCTAGTTTTCAGTCATCTGCAAACTTCATTAGCAAAAGACCTTCTGTGTTAGCCTGTACTTCAGAAAAGTAGATACTAAACAGGAGAGGATGCAGGACTGACCCTGTGGTAGTCCACTTGTCACTGGGCTGAAGTCGGATTTGGAGTCTGCTACTTTCACAGTGTGGGTTCTGTCAGTGAGCCAGCTGGCAACCCATCTTGTGACATAGGGATTTATACCTAGTTTAGTGAGTTTATCTATAATTTCAGAGTGGGGGATAGTGTCAAAAGCCTTGGTGAGATCTAGATAGGCTGTGTGAACCACCTTACCCTCGTCTACAGCTTTGTTGACTGCTTCAAAGAAGTCTATCAGGTTTAGGAGACATGATTTGCCTTTAACAAACCCGAACTGGGTGGGGACCAGGAGAATACCAATGTCTTTGTTTATAAGTTCCATAATGATATGTTCCATGGCCTTGCAGACTAGGCTCATTAGGCTAATGGGGCAATAGGTCCCGGGGTCCGTGGTGGCTCCCCCTTTGTGGAGTGGGATAACCATCTCTGTGCGCCATTCAGTGGGCACAAAGCCTGAGGTGAGGCTATGATTGAACATGGTGCTTAGGTGGGGTGCCAGTTCATTCTGTAGATCATGTAGAACATAGCCTGGGATGTTGTCAGGTCCCATGGATGCTGTGTTCTTGGCTTTGGAAAGTGTGGATTTTACCTGTGCAGCCATGATTACAGGAAATTTGCATTCTTCCGGTATAGAGATGTGCCCTTTTCTGCAATGCAGTGCGATCTTGGAGTTGGTATATTTAAGTAGTGGGGGGGTGCAGGGGGGCTTGCCCCCCTGCTATGCAGGTTTTTTTTTTCTTTTTTTTTTGTTTCTGATTCAGTTTTCAAACTTTTAAATGTTCGCTGTCATGGTCTTGGCCATATTGTCTTTGAACATTTAAAAATTCGATCTACTGAATTAGATCCATATATATATATATATATATATATATATATATATATATATATATATATATATATATATATATATATATATATATATATATAGATAGATATAGATATATATTTACACACCCATACATATGTAAATAAATAGGTGGCCAGTTGGGGGAAGATATTCTGTGTCCTGAACTCCAAGTATTAGATAGACAAAAAGAAGTTAAAGCTGAATTGTCCAAACATCCATAACTATTTAAACATGTAAGGGTTAAGACTAAACTGTCTTACTTGTGCTGCTACATTCCTTGAGCAGCTATAATGTGAGAATTTAATACTGAGGTGAGTTTTACCACAATGTATTGTATTGCGTGAGCTGGCAGTCCCCTTTTTCTTCACTGTGGTGTGACTGTGGTATTTGTATATATAATTGGGTGCAGGAGGGCTTGTCCCCTGCAAAAAAAAAGATTTTTTGTGCGTATTTTAGGGTTTTTTGAGTCACCATTTTCACAATGTAATTTGCAATGAATGATGAGCAGAAGAATCATTCTTTAGATTTGTGCAGAGAAACTAGGTAAATTTACTAAAATGTTTAGCATAATCATTATGATGCATGTTTCCCAGACAAGAAGTATGGAATTTAATTTTCACTAAGGGAGACTGGCTAGTTTTAAAATGTCCCACAAGGGAAGTTAGCCTAGTACTTAACATATGAAAAACTAGAATGGGATGAAGCTATAGTTACATGCCAGTTTAGTAGTCCTGTGGGCCTCTAAATATTACATATTAGAACAAGAATAAGAGTAATAATACAGTTCTGGAAAGGGTCACAGAATGACTTGCTGAGGAAAGAAATAGAGAACAACTGAGTTTTCCCTTTAGGATCTGTTATGCTATGACTTACAGCTAAGTTACTATCAACTAGAAAATTGCTTAAAGCCTATTGATTCTGACTGAGACCCACATCTACAGAATAGCAGGGGAGATGCAGTTGGAACCATTTGTGTGTCTGTGCACAGGTGCTAGCAAAGGATTTTAAACTACATGAGCAAAGTAAAAATTAAAAACAGATATATTTTTAATAACTAACTTTTAAGAGAACTGTACAGTGTGTGTACACTCTAAGAAAAGAACTGTCTGTTGTTTAAACTGTTTCTTATCCACCAACAGAAAAGGACTGTTTCAGGCAGCCACATTTTGACAAGTTTAAAATTCCATTTATTTCTGTTACTGTTTGAAGTACTTGAAATGTTTTTCATAGAATCCCTTGCGTGAAACTAGGATACTATAACTAATTTATATTATCTATTACAGAATATTACTTTAAGCAAACACAAATATCTGCTTTCAAACTATTAAGACTCACTGTGTTTTATCCCCCAGGATGGTAAGACATGGTCAAATCCACTACCTATGATGGAAAATTAAGGCAAAAATAATCTTAGATTCTCTCCCCAGAAATAAACAGGGAATAGTGCTGTTTTGTGAACTGAATAAGGAGCCTGAAATGTTCAATATAAACAGTTAATTATTTGTAAATCAAGTATTTTTTTCTGGAACATATTAAGATATTGCTCCTCATATAAAAAATTGTGCCTCATTGAGGAAATGGGTGGCAGTAAACAGGTCTGCTTTATGAACTGTGTGTATCTAAATACAAGCCCTTTTAAAAAGTATGGGACTGCAACAGCAGGGTGCTGCTACTATGCAGGTCTGTCTACAGCAGACTGCAGCTGTCATATACATTAGTTTATAACACAGACTGCCTGCTGAGAAAGAATGAAAATGGAAGCAAAAAAAAAAAAACAGCAGCAAGAAGAAACAAAAGAAGCATTGTTTTATAATCTTGCAGCAACATATTAAACTAGCAGAGAAGCAAAGCATAACAGAAACCATTAACTCAAGTGTAAATAGTATCATCATAACCAATTCTTTCCTTTTAAAAAATGAACATGATCACTAAAAGCCAAAAACTCGTAATGATGTATAAGCTTTCTTACTGGCTTTTGAAAGATCTCCTGTGTCAGAAGGACGGCTTAAAGATGAATGGGCCAGAGTTATTTCCCAGTTCCTTTGTGAGGAAGACCAAAACACTGCTATGAAATGAGGGCCTACAAATGCCAATAACTACAGGCTAATAGCTAAGGTACTGGCTTGTAGTGGGGTCACACCTGCTGTAATTGCTCAGAATTTCATGTATGAGTGAATTCCTCGGTAAAATTATGATGGTCCAAGGTATTCAGCCTCATTCACTTGTTGTGAAACTGGCTAGAAATGGACACCCATGTTGCCCCAAAGTCGGTTGAATTAGCGGTTTCTTAGCATTTCCTGTGCATGTTACCCAATGCAACTTAGAGGAGAGTGTTGTAGGTAACCCCTACAACTGCAAATTGTCCTGCTGTACCAGTCAAAAGGTGTGTCAAACCAGCAAAGGTAGCACCCAGTACTGGACAGATGGTAACAGAATCTCACTCATCCAAATTACACAATAAGACTGGTTTTGAGGTTAAAGGCTGCTCATAAGAAATCTTCAAGCGAATTTAAAAAGGCAGAAAAGATATTGGGACTGAATATAAAACAGACCAAATAAAATGCTTTAAGTGTCAACACTTTATACAGTAATCTAAAAATTGTCTTTTACCAAATTACCTAATGTAATGGGATATGTCCTCGAATACGTTTTTGAAAAATAAGTTATTGCTTTCTGAGGCAGTACAAACTGCTTTTGCCTACTCTACATTTAAAAGAATGATAAAATGCAACATATCGAAATTTCGGTAGCATGTAAAGAAAAAAATATTCCTGGTTGTAAGGGAGACACACTCCCCTAAACAAAAAGAAATAGTTTGTGTTTGTGAGGATTAAATAAAATAATACACATTATCCTTGGGCTGAATAAAAACATTATAGGTGTTATCCTTAATCTTGCCAATGATGCGATATGGGTAATCACTTTCCAAAGTTTATGGAACAGATGAACATTTGTGTCAAGGGATACAGCCAAACTCAACAGATAAGTAGCCAAGCAAGAAAGAAAGGTATATTTCAGGGAAAAAAATTGGGAGGAAGTTCAGAATTGTCCGGAACCTGAATAAACTGACTATGAGGGGATTCCCTTTTCTGAAATTGGAAAACAACCTAAGTGCCTCCCAGGCTGGATGGATCTTGGCTATTGAAAACCTGCTTGGTCCCCTGTGTGACTCAGCAGGCCAAGAAAAACACATAAAATAGGAAATGGTTAATAGCTTTTAGAAGCATGAGGAGCTTCTGAATAATCTCTCCCAGTGATATGCTGTGGGAAGAGAAGAGTTTCCATTCCATGCAGGTTATCTGAAGAGTCATAGGCTCTCAATTCTAAGTTAAATTAATCTAAATTGTAAGTTATATCAATCTTGGATGACTCGAATGTGGGTGGGGAGGCCTCACTTTTTCATTAAAAAAAAAGAAAAAATATGTTACTAGGCAAATCCCAATTATTTTTTGCAAACAGGATTTTTTTTCAATGTATTAGTTGGACAGATTTAACTAAATGAGCTACAGGATTTTTTTTGGAATGTGTTAGCTGGGAAGACTAAGCTGAATGAGTTAAGATCTTACTCTTAGGTGTTGTGAGTGTATGTATGTATGCATGTACGTGTAAGTAGTATGTCTGTATTAGTGTGGATCTTTCTTTATGTATATAAATTATAGACAAAACAGCTTCAAGTATGTAGGCAAGAAAAATTAAGTTAGTAAAAATTAAACAGAGCAGAGGTTTCTGCAGTATGGTACCTTTGATTATGAAATATTAAATTTGATGAGGTATTATAAAATAATTCCGGCCAGATGATGAAAACATTTCAGATTAAGACACCAGTTTTATGGCTGCCTGCCCCAATATAATTAGTAAAGAGTCAGAGATACTTTAATGTAAGAAAAAACACTTAATATAATTAGAGACCTCAAAATATATTAACTGTTAAACTACAAGAAAAAAGTGGCAAGTAGTTTGCCAACAGTATCTAAGTTAATAGATCTGCAGTTTGTATCAGCATGCAAATAGGTTCATAGGTAAATACTATGTTAGCTGCCCTTGTGGACCATTTTAAGTCTAGCCAGTTTGCCTTTGTGAGAATCAAACCCTGTGAGGTAAATATCTTAACCATTATGCTAACCCCCAAGCTTTGCTTCTAGCCTTAGAAGAAATTTTACACAGACTAAACTGAATTCACCATGTTGTAAATTACCATACTTGCTAGCTTTGGCAAGAGCATGTGATGGGTAAAATGGACTGATGCTTGATAAAATCTGAATATGTAAGTTTTTCTTCTCTTCTTTCTCTTTTCTCGCTTGTGCTCATACTTTCATATAAATAATCTAACAGTAACTAAAGTAATGCACAGAACTGTCAAGTCTGTGACTACAACAGTATTTCTAATATACAGCAAAACTATTGCCATAGGCTAAGTTTTACTGGTCTTTGTAGTTTTGCTAAATTTTCTTATAAAACAGATTTCAAAATGCAAAAATACAATATAAGAAAAAGAAAAAAGTATGTAGTTTTATTTATTTTTACCCAAATTATTTGGTATTTACACTTATACAGTACAATCTGTTGCTATTACCTGCCCATAGCAGCCAAAAATTGTATATTCTTCTGACAAAATACATACTTTCATTTAACAAAGATTCCAGTAAATCAATAAAAATGTATTTATTAATTAAGAAAGAAGAGTACATTTGCTTGTTACTGTATTGCAATTGAGAGTATAGCACATAAAATCTTATACTGTTGAGTTAAATTATCATTAACAGACAAAACAAAAACAAAAATAAAGACTTTCAAAAAAAGAAAAAAAACTGCACATAAAAAAATGCAAGACTTTCTCCTTTGACTTACAGTATCTTCAGGATTTATGATAACAGCTGACATTAAAACATTTATGGTGCTTACTGCTTTGCAAAACCAACACAAAAACAAACATTCTCATTTTTGCATTTCCTTTCTTTTCCAAAGTAAAATGATAATAAAATGGTTTTCTGATACGACTTCTATGTCTGTTTAAAAAATATGTTTTTGTAAGATTCTAAAAGTAAACAGTATGAAAAGTAATAATGAATAGACTGCAAATGTCTGGCATAACGAAATCAAAGTTGTTCAGCACGTGCATTGCGTTGGCTATCTAGTGAGTCATATTTCAAAGCTACTAGCTTGATGTTGTACTAAAAATTCAACTGACATGCTTTTCTAATAGATTTAATGACTTCTCCATAAAATAAAAGTGTTTTCTCATTTACAGATGTGAACATGTTTATGTAGTAACTGATTTCATGTACTTAATTATTACAAATATGACAGAGTGCACAAGTACAATTAAGTCACTGATATTTTATAATCCTGACCCTACCGTGGATACCAAGAGCTGCACACAAAAGGAGCTGTTTTCTCATTCACTGACAATATGACTCAGTGACACATTATCATCACATTGCTGGCTAATGTTCATGTTTCTGAATCTGGTGGTATTACCAATAGTGCTCAAGCAGTAATCACCTCTGGTGGCCCATGTATTACGTAGTCACAGGCACTCCCTCTTTCATTCTCCACACACACACACACACACACACACACACACACACACACACACACACACACACACACACACGGACTAACCACCATACATCTTACCTGTTCCTTAGTTACATAATATCCCTGATGCAGTTTCTTATCGTTTCCCTGCCCCTTGTAATCATAGATGATTACAGCCAGTCAGTAATGCCAGACATTACAGTTTCATTCTTCTTAGCGATAAGAAAATGCATTGTGATGCTAGACCATTTGTCAGAGTAATATTTGAAATTTCTCATTGGTATCTAATATTCCTTCTAGATTGCCTGAAAGTCTTCAGCACATACAGAGGTTTGTCAGACCCCCCCCCAACACATGAACACCCTCCCATCCATCTCAATTGTCCCTGTTTTTACAGAACACTCCTGATTTTGCCACTTAGTGTCCTGTCCCTCATAATTCATATACCACTACAGTCAGTAAATAATGCCAGACAGTAGAGTTCCATTCTTCTTAATGCTCAAAATATACATCAGCATTCAAGAGATAGCCCTTTACAAAGTCCTCAGTTGGTGTAAAGGACTAACATGTTGCTTAGTTAAGGAGCCAGGTTCTGTATCAAGGGTATGGAGTTTGAAGGCTTTCCTCCGAAGATACACACACACACACACACACACACACACACACACACAGACACACACACACATATATATATATATATATATATATATATATATTTTTTTTTTTTTTTTTTTTTCAAATGACTTAGGGTAATTGAAACACTATCCCTGGTGTCTAATGTTAGTGCAGAGGACTAAAGCACTGCTTTCTGTGCTGAGGTTACAGAGTTTGAAGTAATTTCTTTCATTCATTCAAATTTTTTTTAATGACAGGGTAATATTCAAAGTGTATTCCTGTTGTCTACTGTTCCCCTGTTCATTCATACTGCAGAACTGTTCTATTAACTTTTTAAGTGACTGTAGGGTAATATTTAAAAAGTATTCCTGATGTCTGGTGTCCCCAACCCAAATGTCTGCAGTGCTGCAAAACTGTTGCTCTATTAACTTTTTAATTGAGTTTGGAGCACTGCTTAAATTTCACTGATGTCTAGCATCCCCCATTACAGGATTTTCTTATTAGTGTTGTGGAGTTTAGATATGTAATGCCCACCCACTCACCCTCTCACACACAAAATAAAACTGCATGTATGTGATAATTAAAGCCAGGGAATATGCAGGAAAATAATATTCAGTCAATCAAGCTTACAGACCAAAAAAAAAACAACACAACAATAATAGATTCTCAGCAAACATCAGGCAAAAAAGAACCCCATGTAAAGTGACAGAATCCAGAACTAATAGACTTTTCCAATACTCCCATTTCCTCTATACCTGTACAGTACTGTGAGCATTTGTCTCAGCAGTTTCCAGCTCAGATAACTCCATTGTTAGGCCAATCAATTCCTTCCTTGTTAGGGGTATGTCTGACTTCTATTTATTAGTAATGCATTTAGAGGCAATCATTATATAATTTATCAATGCTCTCCATTCATTATTTAGCAACTCTGGTGATATTAGTTTCAACAGAAGCAGCTCTAGAGTAAGACAAATTCCTGAGGGTTTTATGTTGCTTAGAATTTGTTGCGGATCTTGCTTAAACTTTGCAAGCTTAGTATAGCCCAGGAAAACAAAAAAAACAGTCTCCAGCTTCTGCCCAAGCATACCTCCAACAATAAGAAAAAACACCAGGGTACATTCTGTTTGCCAAAGGGAGTATAAAATATGTAAATTGCGCTGCCAGCCTAAAACCTAAATCTTTGGGAATTTATTGCATAACTGACAGCTTCTAACAAAGTGCCACAAACAGCCTGAGTTGTCAGTATCTGCAGTTCCCTTCCCTTCCCAAGGAATCCTGTATTTATCTAGTGATCTTGTCTTCTGTCCCACAAGATGTTACATATCAGACTTATAATTTCCCTATTCTTCATAACCAAGATTCTTCGCCTAATTAACCAATTAACCCAAGTGGCCAGTCTTTTTTCAGTGGAAAAAGTTCAGTCCTTAGCTTACCTATAACAATATCACAGTTTCTTCTTTGCTCCTCCCTCAACCTATATTTGTTTTGAAATTGTTCCCATGACAAAATCGGGTTCTTTCGGCCCAGTTGTTCCCCATACTCCAGATCCAGACAACAATCTAAAATTGTCTGCTTGACAGTATGAAAGCAGCCCCAGCTGCCTCAGGATGTTATCTAGATTAAATCTTTCTCCATTGATTAGTAACAGTAATTGAGAAATCTTGTCTTACCACCCTTTTTTTCAGATTTAAACTTGAATCCTGGTTGTTGGTCCTGTTTAGTGGTAATGCCTGCATAAAAGTTCTCCATTCCCTTAGTTAATAACAATAAACCTTTCCAGATCTAATCACAGAAATTGTATATTACACCACAAAATAATATATCTTACTGCCAGAGCATATGTTTTGAGGTTAGAAAACCTTAGGCTTCCCAACATGAAGGGAGGTGTCAATACGTTCCAATCCAATTAGTGATGGCCCCTGTGCAAGATAAAATTCTTTATCATTTTCCTTAGATTACAAAAAAAATTAGTGGCATTCAGGATCAGTAGACTCTGCAAGTCACATGATGCACTCGCTCGGAGCACTTCTCAAAATGGAGAACATCAGCATTTGTGCTGTAACGGAGACCTGGTTTAAAGCAGCAGAAAGCACCCCTGTGCTACCAGGCTATAACTCATTCCATGGCTTACAGATAGAACCCACAGTGTGAAAGTAGCGGATTCCAAGTTAGACTGCCGACCAGTCACGAGTGGAGTCCCACAGGGATTGGTCATGGGTCTTCTCCTGTTTGGCATCTACTTCTCAGAAGTCCAGGCCAACACGGAGGGTATCTGGCTGACCAAGTTCGCAGACGATTGCAAGCTGGGAGCCATTATTAACTCCCCAAGTGATGCAGGCATCCTACAGAAAGGCCTCACTGAGACCAATAACTGGTGTCGAAACCATGGCCTTAAGCTTAATGCCAAAAAATACGTTGTCATCCATTTTGGGAGAAACTCAGTTCCCACTAATTACCACATCGATGGGAGCCCACTGAACACTGAAGGCGTTATAAGAGATATGGGGACACAGGTTGACAGCAACCTCTCCTTCGACCACCACACTGCTACTGTGGTCAGAAAGTCCTTCTATGTGGCACATCTCATTACCAAAGGTTTTGCATCCAGGAAGAAAGAGGTAATCATCTCTCTCTACTCTTCCTTCATTAGACCAATCATTGAGTATAATGCCCCATTTGGCATGTACCTCACTAGACACCTGCAACAGTTGGAGAGGCCACAAAAGTACCACATGAAGAGGATCATAGGCCTTAAACACATGTCCTACATGGACAGACTCAAAAAAACTCCAGCTATTCTCTGTCTCATATCGTCTACAGGCAATCTCTGCTTGACTTACAAAGCCATGTCTGACCCAGCTCTGCTAGAAATGCTACATCTAAAGAAATCCCAATCCCTCTGCACCACATGCTCCAGAGACCTCAACCTCATTACCACAATCAACAGAACATGCTGGAGAGACAGGTTCATAACCCAGAGACTGCCCATGTTTTGGAATAGACTTCCCATACATGGCCCTCTTCAAGAGAAATCATGATGAGTGGATGGGAAATAGAAAGTTCACCCCGGTGGTCACTCCAGTGGCTCTACTTGACAGAGGCACTGGGAACTAATGTCGGGTGGCTCAATTCCAGGGCACTTCTATGGCTAGGCTTATAAAGGCTCCAAGGCCATTAGCCTAGTACACACCTATGAACCTATGAAATTTAAGGGAAGCTCAGCCCAGGTAATTGCCTGTACACAATGAAGCTAAGTGAGGCAAAGTCCCTTCCAGCAATGGAAGGTAAAGTTCACTCTGTTTACTATATTCTGAAATGTCAACTGCACTGTTTCTTCAATCAAAAAGTAAAGACAGATGCAAGATAAACCAAAAGGTTAGGAACAGACAAAAATATGAATTGATGAGATAGATGGTCTTCTGGGTAAAAATAAGCCTTATTGCTTTCATTTTTGCAATATTAATCTTATACCTTGATAAAATCCAAACTGTCCTAGCAACGTAAACAAAGAAGAAAGATCCCTAGATGGATCTGAAATATAAACAAAGATCACCTGCAAACAGGGATAGCATATTCCTTCCCCTCTAAACTATACCCCACTTTGCGGGATTCCAGCAGCTGTATGGACAATGACTAAGTAGACTGCAAAAAGCAATGGGGATAGTAGGAACCATTGCCTGGTACCTCTGAAAAGGTAGAATGGCTGAGATAAAAGCCCCCCATCTTTATCTTTGCCTGTGATTGAGAATATAATTTATGCACCACATACATTCTTAGGTATATACTATTCCAACGATCACCAGGGTCTTTATAAGCCTAGCAGAACAACACAATCCAATTGCATCCCCTTGCAACATGTGCATCTAAATTGAAGGATATGTTAGTTAAGGGTTTGCTGAAAAATTATGTGGGGGTTATGTTAGCTACGGAATGTTTAATGTTGGCCTCTGTCTATAGGAGACATGGGGGCCAGCCCTGAGATAATTTTTCCCCATCCAATGGTCAAAGTTACATTTGAATACAGTTAGGGATGGACTCAGCTTCATGTGGATGGAGAGCCTATTCCAGAGCATGGGGATCCTTTGAGATACATATCTGTCTCACCACCATATTCTGTTTATGTCACAAGCAAAGTTTAAATCCTTAGATCTATTGTTTCTGGTGATGTTCATTGTAAGGATGTGCAAAAGCTCCATCAGGGCTGGATCAAAGGATGCCTTATATGCTAAGCACAGAAACCACTCAACAACCTGTAGGAAACAGAGTATAGAGACAGGGCTCTAAGGTAGTCTGTATAGGACAGTGGGTTAATACCCTGGATTCTGTTGTGAGGAACCTCTGAGGGTGGTCCAACTATTGCCTGTGCCTTGTCAGGTATATGCCAAAGGGGGCATTGTACTCAATGATAGGTCAGATATGGGTCAGGTACAGTGGTACTGTAGCTTCCTTGAACCTAGATGCCACACACTTACTTATAAGTTGGGCAATGTAGATGATTTTTTTACCACCTTGGCTATGTGTTGATCAAAGGCCAGATTAATGTCTACATATGTTCCCAGATCTCTAAATACTGGGTCAACGCTTAGGGGTGTCTTATCAATGGAGTAATTTGCCTGGGTTGAAGATTTCTCAAAAGGCATTATAATGCACTTCTTTGCATTGAGTTTTAATTCATGGCTTTGGCACCAGTCATTTGTCTGTGTTAGACCTTCTTGCAGGATGTTGGTGCCATGGGGGATTTTATGATAGCTCCCAGTTTGCTGTTGTCTACAAATTTGGCAAGCCACAGGCCCTTGACATTAGCCTTGACCTCCAAGAAGTAGATGACAAATACAGAGCCCTGTGTTACTCCACTGGTGACCCGCCTCTTGGTGTAGGTGGTCTCATCAATCAAGACTTCTTGGGTCTTCTCTGTGAGCCAGCTGGCAATCCATCAGGTTGTATATGAATTTATACCTAGTTCAGTGAGTTTGTCTACAATACCTGAGGTCTCACTAATCACAACTTCTTGGATCTTATCTGTGAGCCAGCTGGCAATCCATTGGGTTGTATATGGATTTATGCCTAGTTTGGTGAGTTTGTCTATAATACCTTAGTGGGGTATTGTATTGAATGCCTTAGCCTGAGCTACGTAAGTGGTATGCACCATTTTCCCTTCATCCATTCCCTTGGTTACCTTTTCAAAAATGTCTACCAGGTTAAGTAGACATGACTTTCCCCTGACAAAACCAAACTGGGATGGGTCTAGTGTCTGTAAATTGCCAATGTCTTTGTTGATAATTTCCATGATAATTCATTCCATGGCTTTGTATATTAGTTTAGTTAGACTAGCAGGCCTGTAACTTCCAGGGTCAGTTGATGATCCACCACTGTGAAGAGAAAGTAACTATTGTCACCTTCCACTTTCTTGCTACAATGCCTGTTTTGAGGCTGTAATTGAAAAGTGACTCAAGTAGACCTGACAGGTCATGTTTCAGACTATTTAGAAGACAGCCCAAGATACTGCCAGGCCCCATTAAGGCTGTGTTTTTGCCTTAGCACGCACTGCCATAACCTGTTCCTGCTAATATGTGGGGAGGATATGTTAGTAGGGATTTCCTGAGGGGTGGCAGTGGGGGAGATGGGGTGAAGTTTGAGCTGAATTTGTTAGCCAGCATGTTTGCTTTGTCACTCTACTTGGTGAACATGGTACCATTTGCTACCAGTTTAGCACGCTGCTACAGATTGCCTTTGAGGTTTCAAGCATAGCTATAGTAGGCCTTGTGTTGTCTTTAGCCAGACAGGTTATCTTGACCTCTTAATTGGCCTTGTTATATTTAATTATTCCTCTTTGTTTCCTGTTTGGGTTTAATTAGTGAGCTCTTGTCATTATGAGAGTTGCTCTTTCTGATTTTGGCTATGATTTTTTTTTCCTTTTATTATATACTCTGTTAACATTAGGGGTCCACCAGTATGGTTTGTTTTTTGGGTTTGTTTTGGGCTTACTTCTGGTAGGTACAGCAGTCTTTATGCAGCCATTTACGTTTGTATAGTGTTTCTGTGAACAATTCAGCATAGACTGTTATGAACCATTGAGGATGTGATGGAGGGTGCATAACTGTTCCATACTGGTGAGAAATAGGTCTAGTATGTTTGAATCTCTAGTTGGAGTGCACACTAACTGTTCAATGGCATTTGTGTTAATATTGTCCAGGAAACAATATGTTTCCCAGTCTATACATGGATAATTAAAATTTCTCGTGAAGAGAGCATTTGTTTGGATGGAGATTGCCTGTAGCAGATACAGAAAAGATGGATTCTATCTAGGGTAATTTTCTCATGGATGAACTCCAGGGTATTATCCTGTTTAACCAACCCTGAGGTATATTTGCTGTTAATGTAGATCAAGACACCTCCACCTTTAGTCCATGTCTGTGTGGCAAATGTTCTAAATGTATGGAAGGCACTGTAGCCTTACCCTGCCAGAGTACTTTCTGCAGCTTTAAACCATGTGTTAGTAAAGGCTCAGGTGTCTATATTTTTCAGAGTGAGGAGAGCTTGTAGGGTCTAGAGTTTCTTGTTAAGACTCCTAGCATTGAGCAGTAAAACCTTTAGGTTATTTTGTGTTTTATTTATTACATTGGTAGGTCTGTCACTTTGGCATTGCCTAAAAAAGGTTGTAAGGGGTGGATAAAGTTTTAGCCAAAATTGAGAAGCCCCGGGGGGGGGGGGTTGCAGGTACAGGCCATCCTTGGCAAAGCAATGTGGTCTATTGACCATGACCTCCCAGGCTGCAGATATCAAATCCGTATGGAAAGATACCAGAAACTACGCCAGTTGTTAAAGTCAGTCATTTTCTATTCATACTGTGACATCATCCTTGGTGACAGTAGAATTGCTTCTCAATGCAAGGTACGTACCTGTCTGAGACACATATTCAGAAAGGTCCATAATGTCTCTCTTCATATAGTCCAGTGAGGTACATCTCAGGTCATTTAAGTTCACCCAGACTATGATAGAATCATACTAGTACCTGTGGTGCAAAGACTTGAGTGCATGTGTAACTTGGAAGATCCTGGCTCAAGATAAACAACTGACTGTAATCTTTTCCTTGTCCAATCTGGTGAGTGGGACATCTGAGAGTTGTACAATGGAGTCCCCTACAACAAGAGTCCTGGATAAATTGTTTGCTTGCTTTATGGGCTTTGTTTGCAGGGGTCCATTGGGTGTAGTCTTATGTGTGATATTTGCTGCTGCTTTTCATGTGTGCCTTACAGATTGCTGAGGAGAGGCATTGCTATTTGCAGGCTTGGAGGTCTTTGAGGTTTGAGGAGATTGCTTTATAGTGCCTCAACATGAGATGGTCTATGTGTGTGGTGGATGTAATATCTGTGTGTTCTTCTTGACAACTTTGTAAGTGACAGTTTTGCTTTTAAGGAAGTTGTGTATTTACATCTCTCGCATACTGTATTTGTTTCTTTAAGGACTACATTTTGTTATTTAATATTTGTTTACCGGGAAATTCTGACTTGGAATGAGCCAATTTTCAGTGGAGGCCTGGGGAGAAATACTTCAGATGCATGTCTTTGTAATGTGGGAGGAAAATGAAGCACCCAGAGAAAACCCACACGGACACAGGGAGAACATGCAGACTTCTCACAGAAGGCATCCCAGCCGGGAATTGAACCGGCAAACCTCTTGCTGTGAGGCAACAATGCAACCGCTGCACCACTGCGCCATCCATCAAAAGGTTGTGTGTGTATGTGAGACAACTGCTACATTGTCTCAGAATGCTTAAGTCTATCAAGCCAGCTGCAGAGACATTTGGAAATTACATATCCATTTTGTCCAGACCAGTATTAGTATGGGCTGTTAGGGTTTAAGGGCTAGGTTTTACAAAGGTCTCCTAGAGTGGTCTCTAGGGGTAGGGACAACAAATGAATAGTGCAAGGATATGGTATTAGATAGTATTAGGATATGTTATCAGTGCTATCTGATATGCAGGCTAGCTGCTCTGAGCTTAACTCCATGCAATGCTTCAATAAATTACAGGTTACAGTCTCTGTACTAGTTTTATAGATAAACTCAAATGCCCAGGAGGTTGTGTTTGTACAGGCACTGCCAGCCTCTGCTGCTCAGTAAGCAGCTCTGTGCAAATGATACTAATTTATAGAATCAGTAATGAAAGTGAAATCTAAATCCTGAGCCTTCTGGCTAATAAAACAGCTATACTTTGAGCCTCACTGGAGTGCTTCCCAGCACAGACCAGGCAAACACTTTCTGCCACAAGATGGGTGACCTTAGTCTTTTTAATGTAAAAGAACAGCAAAAAAGAACCCTCAAATGCAATGCAAGAAACATCTTGTTCCTAGCTAAACCACCCCTCTGCAGGCCATGTACAAGACTAAAACAGTTCAAGTATCAAACAGTAAAGGAGAAAAGGCAATCTGTAGCAAAAATCCACTTTGAGTTCGCAGAAAATTGCAAATTACAAGAAGCAATCACTTAATCAGCGAAAAACAAGTGCAATAATACAATTTGAGAACTTGTCTTTTCCTGGATGGCATTGGATTCACTGGAAACACTTCATGAGGCCCAAGCAAGTAGCCAAAGTTTGCTGTACTGTGTGGAATGTATGAATTTTAAGTGGAAGCAGAACCTATGAAGCATGTAAAAACAGTTAACTTGATCAAATGCCTTTTCTGCATATAGACTCAAAATTACTAATTGCACCTTGACAGAGTCAGCATGATCCAGAATAAAAGATGTCTTCAGTAAATGATCTGCCTTATTACTGCCTGCAGTTAATCCTGGCTGGTCCATATAATCCTGGCTGGTCCATATGGACCAATGAGGGAAGCATTACTGCTATTTTTCGGACAGATAGACAGACAATTTGTAGTCAATGGAAATGAGCCTGTAGGAACCAACTTGTATGGAGTCCTTACAAGGTTTGTAGATCACTGAGATGAGTGCCTCAATCCATATCCAAGAATGTATACCCATCAGGAGCCCAATAATAGCCAATTTGGTAAAGTTTTGTAGAATGACCTTCCACCCCCAAGAGTACACTTCCATGGGTAGCCCATCTGTGTCAAGGGTCTTACTCCTCCACTGTGCATTAAAAGTTTGCACCACCATAATCTTTTTTTACCAAACTGGCTGCCTGCCCTTTTTATTTCAGAACCTAGGGAATTCCATCTTTTCTAGCAATGTCTCAAGATCTACCTCATCCCAGTTGAACTGAGTCATATTATCATACAAATTAGCATAAAGCCACTTAAATCATTCCTTACCACATCTGGTAGCCTTAGCATTTCCCTCAAATCAGAGTCTCTAATCCTTACAGTATACCTACTGCCAACATGCTGTCTCAGCCTTAATGCTAAGAATTTCTGAAATACTTAAGAGGAATCAAATGTCTTTAACTTCAATACAATTTTAGCAAATTCTGTCTTATAATCTAACAATTTGTTTACAATCTCTCAAAGTTTTAATGTTTTCAGTCACACATTTATTGTAAAATACAGTTTGCTCTCCAAATAGCTCCTTTTGATATTCCCTTAGACATGCCATGGACTGCTTTCTTGCCAAATGAGTAAATGTTTTCAAAGCTAATGGCCAGTGTGTCCTTAATTTTATCCCAGTCCCTAATGACAACTTCTGGATCTGTCTCTAACCCCAGTCTTTACTCAAGGAAAATATCTCCCAACTACTGCCCTAAAATGGTTTCCTTGTTAGTGAAGTAAATTATGCATCCAATATGCACAAGTACCTCTCTGTGAAATATCTCCCAACTTCTGTCCTAAAATGATTTCTTTGTCAGTAAAATAAATTCTGCTTCTATTGTGCAGAAGTACCTCCCTGTGGAAGACTGAATTTTAACAAGAGTGAGACATGCTCTCGCAATCAACTGGGGAAATCTCCAGTGAAGTTATTAAATACCCATACTTGTTAGCTATCATAATTTTGAGTATTCCTCAAATATGAACAATAATGATAAGAATAGCATGTATGTCTGGCATTGCTTCGAGTAGCTCATTGAAAAAAAAGTCTTGTGGTCGTATCTTCCCCATGAATCTTCCAATAAACTTCCCCAGCAAAAAGACAGTGTATGCCACTGGACTGGAATGCACCACTTCACATCCCATTACCGTATTTCAGTCCCCTGCCCAAATAATAATGCCTTATTGCCTGGCAGCCCACTTCCATGTTTACTTAGCTATCACCTGTTGTGAAACGGCCAGCAAGTATAGTGATTTACTTATATAATCATTTCTGTTTTCAATAGACCTTGTAATAGTACAGATTAATCCTCTGTGTCAACCAGAACCTCTATGGGTTCAAAAGGACCAAAGGTTTTATACACTCTTATCACATCCCTTTGTCTGCCCACTGGATGAGAGGAAAATAAACCTTTATAACCAAATTACAAAAGATTTTCATGCTCCTGAATTGTTAGGTGTGTTTTCTACAGTAACAGAAATTTTGGATAAACCTCCTGAATGTATGCCAGCGTCTTGGCTCTTTATATAGCATTTGACAAACCATTACTGTCCTAAGAAAAAACACCAGGATATAAATTTGTGGCCTATAGCATCCTCTGAACCCCTATCATAATCCGCCAAGGTAGCAATACATATCCATTATAGAGTTCTCTTAAATATTTTCTTACAAATTTTCTTATAAACCAGTCTGTAGTAGATGTTACACACAAACATCGTCAGGGTATTACAAAAATTCAAAACTAAACAAAACACAAGTTTGCTCTTCCCCAATGCACTCCATATGATAACAGAATAAAAGTAAATATAAAACACAGTGGTGAAGGTAGCAGATAAGAAAAACATAAATTCAGTAATCCAGCTCTCTACAGTAGTCAATCTCAGTTTTTGACTGCAGTGGTTTTCCATTATGATGAACTACCTGCCCCTTGCCACTTTATCTGCTACCTCTCAAACAGCAGGAAAGGTTCATTTTCCTTCTCCAGTCTGTTAAGTGCCTCCTGTGCAGTTATGTGTTTGCTCAAGAGCCAATTGTTTTGGATTGTTAGCAGGAAGTGATGCTGCAGATGACTGCTGAAGTTTAGTAAACACTTCCTATTGTGTAGCAAAAGTAGCTGATCCCTAGGAAGCCATACTCTAAGAACAGGTGTTATAACAATCACTACATAATGATTTATTCATTTTATAGATTCTTATCACTGGTTGGAATGCTGCTCTTTTCAATCTTGTTTCTAGGTTATAATCATTATCAAAAAACGAGAATCCTAAATTCTGATAACTTTACTTGGGGACCATAAAGCTAATAGGACCCTGCCCCTCACAGCAAACATAGAAAATCATACCAGTACTAATCTCGGTCTTTGATTGCCCAGCCTAGGTGAAACCGAGATATAATGGGAGTATTCAGTCATGTCTCCTTGGTCGATTCCTGCCCATTCATCTCTCTTGCCCTGCATGAATGAGCTACAGTCTCAGGCTTTTTCCCTTTTTGGCACAACTTCAACATATTTTTTCTCATACTTCTTTCCTCCAAGTCCAACAATTTCACCTCAATATAGTCCAGATGATCATCTATAGTCTGCAACGTTTCCTTAAGTGTGTCCAGATTAGACTCCATAAGTTGTAGTTGATCAGAGTGGATGGGCAGAGCTGACTTTATCCCCTTGATTATTTTGTCAGACTTTACAGTCTATGTTTACATTAATCTTCTGCATCTTTGACATTAACAAATCAAATGTCTTGTCCAGGGTCTCCATTTCTCTGCTAAAGCCCCAAGCTTGCTGTTCCACTGTTGGGGTTTACTTTTCATAGCCAAAGACTATGTTGGCCATTGTTGGGAGGTGGGAAGGTTATTTAGCCTTTCTGATATCATACTCACCTTATTCCTGGACATTTGATCACTCATCGGTGAATGGTCAACACATGTTCAGTAAAAAAATATCTTTCAAGTAATCAATTTATTTAAACTCTTGCAAAATATCTCATATTGCCTTCATAACCAAATTTCAATAGATTTTAATGTTCCTGAATTATCTGGAGCGAGGACCACCAGAGTGCATACTAAAGCATCCCTGCATTAACTAAAAGTCAGTCTTCTATCTACTATGTAATTTTAAACAAGTCAATTAACTAAACTAAGACCCATAACAGTTACAACCTCAAACTCTGCTTAGGCAAATATAAAAGTTCTGTCAAAAAAATGAACATGATCTCTCTCTTTCTCAGCTTTTTCCAGTTAGTGGTCGCCACAGTGGATCACCTTGTCTGCTCATGATTGGCAGTGGAGTTTTACGGTGCCGAGTTCCCAGCCCAGCGCCCAACCTTCCATGGAAGGTACACACACGCACGCACTCATGCTTAGGGCCAATTTTAGCATGTCCAATCCACTTGCAGCATGTCTTTGGGGATGTGGGATGAAACTGGAGCACCCAGAGGAAACTTACATGACCGCAGGGAGGACATGCAGACTCCACACAGAAGACACCCCAGCCAAAGATCGAACTGAGAGAGCCTCTTGCTGTGAGGTGACAACGTTAACTGCTGCACCACTGCGGCCATCCTTCATGATAAATCTAAAATCATGCCATCTACATAAACCATATTAATTACAATTATATTGATTTATTATGTTTAAAAAGTAAATGAAAATCATTTTAATTTCTTGTGCTAATCCAGGTTTTAATGTCTGTTTTCTGTTGTGCTTAAATTAAAAGGCAGTGGCATACAGTGGTACAACTAAAAGTAAAGTATTGACTGTTTTGTAGTTTGTCATTTGATTGTTCACTTTTAAACTAAATTTTGTAATGATGACATTTTTATTTTTAAAAAAAGCACCGTGGAATATAGAGTGTAAACTGTATGTACATGTTTTGCCTGTAGCTGTAAAAAGTATACTGCTCTTTGTAAACTTTTTGTTAATATTTGTGAGTGTCAACAAAGGTTTCAAAGTTTAATTTAGTTATTGTTTATGTTATACCAAAGGCAACCATAGTAAATAATCAAATCAAGGCACATAGTTTATTTATTTACTTATTTTATATATATATATTCGTCTTTTGTTAACCGAGTTAGTCCACTGGGCTGGTGGCCCATTTTCAGTGGAGACCCGAGGAGAAAAGCTCCACAATAAAAAAATAATATCAGTAACAGATAACAAATAACAAAGTTTACATTACAAGTAATGTGAATTTGTTTACATAAGTGCATGCATTCATGCTATATATGAATATACATACAATGTGAATATACAATCATGTAATAGTGGGAAAAAAAGTAACAAAGCATAATGTTAAGCATAAACAGAAAGTTAAAAGTAGAAGAGTTAGAGACATGAAGTAGAAAAGATGATTTACATCTAGGACATCAGAGGAAAGAAAAGTGCTCTTGAACATCTTTCATCACTAGATGAGTTGGTAGAAAGGGAGAAATAGGAGTAATAGAAATGAAGGATAGAAAGAAGAGGGATGAGGAAGAAAGTGTAGGGGAGTCGAAAGACAACAGGTTGTGAGGGTTTGTATAGGGATAGGAGGGTGGACAGGGAGGGACAGTTGGGTTTGTACTGTAGAGAATATGTCATCTGTAGTGGAGAAAGTTGGAGTAGTTGAGGTAATTCAAGCCATTGTTGTTGATTAAGGGCAAGACAATGGTGGGCTTTGTAAGTGAAATTACAGGCAAATCTTGCTATCTAGTTGTAAGTTTGTTGAAGTCTTGTTAAGAGATTTGCTTGGAGGTGGGTGAATATAGGGAGGCATAGGGAAGGGAGGGGAGGAGGTAGGCTTGAGCTAGTGAAGTCCTTGAAGTGACGGATAAGAATTTTTTGTTTCTATACAATAAACCGAGTTTTTGATTGGTCTTTTTGATGGATTGCTGGATATGATGGTCAAATTTAAGTTGATAGTCAATTGTGACTCCTAGAAGTTTGGTATGGGAGTCCGCATGAATGATGGTGTTATCTAGGGAAGACAGGCTGAAAGAAGTTTTAAGGTTAGGCATAGATTTTAGAAGAAAAAGAAGAGGCTTAGTTTTCTTTGGATTATGAATGAGTTGGTTATTGATTAACCAGCGTTCACTGGTGTTAAAAAAAGTATGGATAAGAGACAGAAGGTCAGTAGTGTAGTCAGATAAGGTAATACGAGTGGAATCATCAGCATACTGGATAAGAGAAGAGGAGCAGCAGGCAGAGCGGAGATTGTTAGTAAAAATATTAAAGAGAAGGGGACCTAGAATGGATCCTTGTGGTACACCTGTTTGGATAGGTAGGAAAGGTGAGCAGGAGGTCTGCCATCTAACTGATTTTTGTCTGTTGGTAAGATAACTAGAGAACCAGAGAGTAGTTGAAGCACAGAGGTTAAGTTCAGTTAGTTTAGTAAGAAGCTTAGGGTGGGAGACTGTGTCGAATGCCTTTGAGAGGTCAAGGAATAGGCATGACCCTAGTTTATTGTTATCTCTTTCCTCTGCTACAGTTTATTGTCCAGTAAATAAAAAAAAAACTCACAAAGTGAAAACATAAAACTGTAATTTCCCTGTTTCACTGTCCTTGGTCTTGCCATAGACCAATAAAGCTGTCTAGTAAAACAATTTTAATTTGTTAAACACTTTGCCCCTGGGACTTTAAATTCTATCAAAAAGCACAGACCACATAAAATACTTATAAAAGACATATAATGCCATCAACCCCACCTACCTCAGACATAAAACTCACTTTAATCAGTAATGTATTTTTTTTTGCTTAAGACTTATTTCTGTTTTACAGACATAAACAAACAAAATAACTTTTCCTGAGCTACCTAAAGCCTGAAATATAGGTATATGTCAAATCACTGCAGCAAAGGCTCCTGCTAAAATGTACTCTACTACTGTATTCTGCATACCATGTATTGGGCTGAACTGCCTGCCTAAATACATACTACACACTACTAAAGAATGAACTTTCACAAAATGACTGCAGAGACTAAAAAAAATCTAGTTCCACCCCTACCATCTCAAAAATGTGATAAATGACACAGATGCTACATAATACACATCCTAATGCTATTTTCAACTATTTCTTGCTTGGATCCATGCAGTTCTTTGGCACCTAAAAATAAGCACTTTCCTGAAAACAACATATGTGTGCAAACACAATAAAATTGACTATTTTCGTGCTCATCCACCGCTTATCATAAGCTTCCAATAACTGCAGCATTGCTAACCCTGAAAACAAATAAACCACAGCGCCAGTAGAACTATCCAAGCTTTGCATCTTCTAAACTAAATAATAATAATAATAATAGTAACAACTTCATGTTTAAATATAATACCTAATAATAGACCTGGGTCTGTGTCCATTTTTAAACAAAAGCATAAAAAACATCACTGGTAAGAGTGACTGCAATGTTCATTAAAAATATAGACTGTTAATTCCTACAAACTTGTAAAAAGCTGCATTCATTTGAAATAAGGATTACCAAGCCTTCAAGACTGTATTTTATATGCATAAAGTGAGCTTATAAATGATTGCCTAAAATGAATTTGGGAAATGGTGTGCCTTTAGGATATGTATATCCATCCACCTATTAGACATTCACCACATAACTAGCACAACAAGAAACTTAAAATTGTAAAACAAAACAAAATGATAGCTAACATTGACTTTAATAATGTTGTTACAGAAGTGGGCATTCTTCCAAGAAATGGAGCAGTAAAAGCATTATAAAAAGTGCAAGATAAAGACTGTTTACAGTTTTAAAAATTCTAAGACCAAGTTAAAACAGTTATGGTACAAGTTGTGTAGTAGTACTGCAGGGTCTTTAATTGTATACTGACTAGTAAAGGTGAGATGCGCCCTCTGATCAAGAGTAATGAAAAGATAAACAATAAAGGGTATTTCAAAAATAGTAAAGAGTAAAAGTCTCTTCTCTTATTAATTTGCAGGATAACTAGTTATTATGCTAAAAAAAAATCATAAATGCTGGGATTCAATAAACTACGTGCAGGCTTCACACAAAGCCTACATGGAGTTTACATTTGCGAGCTGTGATATGCAGTGAGTAGCAGCACTCATTACATATTCATGCCGAGCACTGCATTTAAGTGTAAATAAGCAAGGTTTCATGGAACCGTGTAAGCAAACATGGATAGCAATTCTGTTTAAATTAGGGCACTGAAGGTCCGTGGTTTTGTGCAGAATGCCACAATGATCACCATGATAACAGATACCTCTCAATCTCTTAGTGCAAGACATCTGGACAAAGGCCAACATAATGGGGGAACAAAGACCCAGAAATATATCTGACATATTTGCTCTTTAGAAATGTGCTAGAATAACCAGGGATTTGTGTTAAGATAAATGTTCTGAAGGATATGAAGTTGGTAAACTCAAATGTATGTAATTATTGAGTCACATCAGTTCTAAGATCATCCCAATGATATTGCAGAAAACTACAAATTTGATAAGGGGCCAACCAAAAGATATAAAGGCAAAAATCTGGGCATTCTGTGAAAATCTGGACAGTTGAGAGGTATGATCGTTAAGTATATAGTCCAAACACAGTACAGGACAGTGTATCAACAGTGCAGAGTATTGTGATATTCCATTCCTGGTATTCTGTACTGAAGTTGTGTAAATGGTCTGTAAGGTTACACGGATGGCATAATGGTTAAGGTGTTTACCTTAGAGACACAAGGTGCAGGGTTTGATTCTCAAATAGGGTAATTGGCTAGGCTTAAACTGGCCCACAAGGGCAGTTAGCCTAGTACTAATCTATGAACCTTGTAAAATAAACACTCAGGAGAAGTTTGTGTATTGAACATGGACACACAAATGAATTGTAGGAATGACCACAGGGAAAGATGACAGGTAAAACAACCTAATGTACAGCAGATGAGGGCACTAACCATCTAACTCAATACCATATTTATGGGCAACTTTAATTACCCCACTATTAATTGGGAATCCTATATGACACCAAACGTACAGGCACAGAGATTCCTGGATTTTGTAAACACAAACTCCCTGAACCAGATAGTCAATACACCAACCAGGGGTGCAGCCATACTGGATCTGATCCTCATTAATATGGAAGAGTGCTGCACATCCCCTACTGTAACGTCCTCCATGGTAAGGTCAGACCACAAAATGGTCTCCTTTGAAGGAAACTAAAACCTAGACCCCCAGCTAAACCTGGAATATTCAGGAACTACTCTAAAGCTAACCTCTTGCTATTGAGTGATAACCTGACAAAATGTCAAGTCCCATAAACACTGAGAACACTGCTGTCTATGCAGAAAGAACTGTTCACAGAAACCCTGCACAAGTTAATAGCTGCATAGAGGCAGCTGTACCTACCAGGAAGAAGTATAAAACTAACTCAAACAATAAGCCACCCTGGTGGAATCACAAAATCAATAGGCTGTATAACAGAAGGAATAAAATTATGGCAAAATTTTGTAGGTGCAGCACCCAACAGGATAAAAGCACTCTCAAACAAAACAAACATCTCAGAGAACAAATAAAGTCTACCAAAGCCAAATTTGAGGTAAACTTGAATGCCCAGGCCAAGGACAACCACAAGGCATTCTTTAGCTATGTCTGCAACTTGAAGGCAATACACAATTGTGTGCAGAGCTCACTCTAAATGGAGCCAGAAGATATAGCAAACCTACTGGCCGATAAATTCAGCTCCAACTTTACCCCTCTGTTCCCCTCAACCTTCCCTCAGGAAATATTATCAAATATAACTCCCCCTGCTATCACTAGGAAACAGGTTCTTAATGCTCTCTCTAAGGCCAAGAACACTGAATCAATGGGCCCAGACAATATTCCAGAATGCTTTGAAACGTGACTATCAGGTCCTCTGAAATTGTTATTTAACTATAGCCTCCAAACAGGCGTCATGCCTCATGAATGGAGCCATCCCTCTGCACAAAGGTGGGCCATCTATAGACCTTGGAAACTACAGACCCACAAGTCTCACTAGTCTTATATGTAAAACCATGGAAATAATTATCATGGACATGATAAACAGTGATATAGTAAACCTCAAGACACTGGACCCAACCCAGTTTGGTTTCGTCAAGGGCAGATCATGCCTACTCAACCTGGTGGACTTCTTTGAGAAGGTCACCAAAGCAATGGATGATGGCAAAATGGTTCACGCTGCCTACCTTGACCTGGCCAGGACATTTGACACAATACCCCACTTGGGCATTGTTGATAAACTCAAGAGGTTAGGTACAAACACGTATGTTACCTGGAAGATAGCCAACTTGCTCACAGATAGGACCCAGGAAGTTAGAATTTGGGAGTCCACCTCTACAAAGAGGCCAGTTACAAGTGGAGTCCCTTAGGGATCAGTCCTTGGACCACTCCTTTTTGGCATTTACTTCTCTGAAGTCAAGGTCAATGTCAGTTGTCTCTGGATGACTAAATTTGCAGAGGATTGCAAATTAGGAACTGACATTAAATCCCACACTGACACAAATGTTCTCCAGGAGGGGCTGCCAAAGACAAAAAACTGGTGTCAGAGCCATGGGTTAAAACTAAATGCCAAGAAATGCATAACAGTTTCCTTCAGGAAGTCATCCACCCTGGGTAACTGTCATATTGACAACACACCCCTTAGAGTTGACCCAGTTGTCAGGGACATAGGGACACATAGTAATCTAGCCTTTGACCATCATGTGTCTACAGTAGTGAGGAAATCATTCTATGTTGCACAACTTATAAACAAAGGTATGGCATCTAAGTCCAAGGAAGTCATTGTTCCATTGTATTCAGCATTTATCAGACCTATCATTGAGTATAATGCCCCCTTTGGTATGTACCTAACCAGGCATATCCAACAACTGGAACATCCACAGAGGTTCCTCACTAAAAGAATACAGGACTTAAGTAAAATGTCCTATGCAGACTGTCTCAAGGCTCTATCCCTGTATTCTGTCTCCTACAGGCTTTTGAAGGGAGATCTATGCGTGACATACAGGGCATTCTCAGACTCCACTCTGATGGACCTTCTGCATACCTGCAAAACAAACAGCACCAGAATTACCCATTCCAAAGACTTAAACCTTGCCTGTGATATAAACAGGACCTGCTGGAGAGACAGGTATGTATCCCAGAGATTACCCTGTCTCCAGAACAGGCTCCCCATCCATGTAAAGCAGAGTTCCTCCCTAATGCAACCTGGACAACTGGATGGGGAACAGGAAATTCATCCCTGGTTTGCAGCGGTTTACTATCACATTCTCGTAGTGCAAAACAAAATCTAGCCACATCTGTGAATCAGATGTGTGAAGTGCAGCATATCGATGAGGACAAAATGTCGAAGTGCACACACCAATATATTAGAATTTGCACTTTTGACATTCCTTTAAACAAGTCACTAGTGCACACCATGCAATGCCATCTTTTTGCATGGGAGCTATGCCCCCTGCATCCCCCACACCCATTGCAAATAATATATTCCAACTCTGAGATCACACTGCATTGGGGAAAAGGGTAATTTCCCGATCCCCATTGTACCGCGATCTGTATTCATAATGCCGAAGACAAGTGTGTGCATGTACTGTGGCATTCGCGATTCTGAACACAAGCACTAGTGTAGTACTAACCAGTATATGATAGTAAACTGTTTGCAGCTATGGCTCTAGTGGACACAAGCAACCTGTAAATGGTTCATCTCCCAGGCCTTAGCTTGTAAATGTTTCATCTCCCAAGCCCCTGCTTACACTTATCAAGGGTATCAGAACTTGTCAGAGATTTGGGATGCATGGCTAGGCTTAAAAAGGTCCTTGTGGTAGTTAGCCTAGTAAACACCTATGAACCTATGAACCTATGTCAATGGAAGATGGTTGTAGCAGCTACACCAATCACATATCAATATGGTACAGTAGGGACTGCACAATGAAAATGTGTATTATGTAACTGTGACACAAGGTGACATAACAATGGGGAGGATGTCTGTGTGAAATAAGCATCCTTACATGAACAATGCACAGGACATCTATCACGGATGTTATATACAATTGGGGTAGGGTGCATTTTGTGAAGCTGTGCAAACTGATTTGCCTAAATATGAGTGTAATGTTAGCAGAGATCTCCAGCAAGTGGGACTCAGTTCCCCATAGTGTTTATTTTACATGGCAGTCCATGTACCCTTACAGATAATTTACACAACTTCAGGGTCGTGGACAACATTAGAAGAAGCATGCACAATCATGGGTCAAATCAGAATAATACCATCAGTAATCCCACATCTCTGACATAATATATGTGATTTAGAGTGATCAGAGAGGGTTCTACTCAAACACACTTGTACAACTATTATGACATGTCTGCACTCTATGAGGGTAATCATGCACACCGTCCTGACACTGTAACATCTGCTGGAGGTGGTAGGAGGGACACTGCTATATTTGTATGTGACAGTATGATCAATACAGGCTACTGGTGTGCATGGTATATATATATATATATATATATATATATATATATATATATATATATATATATATATATATAGCACAACACACACTGACACAAATGTTACCCATGCCATTAATGTTGTCAAAAAGCTATGTATGTACTGTGTTCATCACCTGAACAGGTATCACACATGCATCTGGAGTAACACTTTGATGGGGTTTCCACACCATCAGACAGTAATGTTTATGCCACAAAAAGAATATCTAGGCATGGTCAATAAGATGTGTGACAGCTCACTGTGGCAAAGGTGGTACACTTCAGTTACATATCATTGGAAGATATGTAGGGAGCTACATGAAGAAAGTGTATTGTACTCAGGTACTGGTGTGATGAAGGCTGTAAACTATGGTGGTATTATAGCCTGTGATGTAGATGTCCTTCACATATTCAGTAGTTGTGTCACATACAAGGGAGTAGTCATTACTGTGGCCACATGCTGGTGTACATTCCACATACCATTTACCCCAGGACACAGGTCACACACCTGTTGGTCTGATTATAGGGTGTGATGTCTACATTGTACTTGGGCTGTGTGTTTGTTTTCTTGATGTAACACATCTCCCCATCTTTTTGTGTCATTGCAAGTGTTGTCATGGCTGTGGCAGCAATCTTTGGTGTGTGTTAACACTGTCTGTATTACACCAGTATCACAGTTGGAGTCAATGATTGTCCACAATCTATAGTCCTTCAGACAGCTGTTTGGACACAGGATGTGTATGTCATTTATGATGTCTGGACTTAAATAATGGACAGGAATGGGCCTAGCATACAGCCCTGACGTACAGACCTGATCACTGGACCTGAGCCATAGTTCACTTCACACGTTTCAACATATGTCCATGCCATATATGTGATACAGTGGTCTCCCATCTTGGTCATATAGGTGTTTATGCCCACATCTGACAGTTGTTGTGTCTTTTGGCTTTTCCCGGTTAGAGGTCGCCACAGCGGAACTCCGGTCCGCTAATGATTGGCAGATAGATTTTTACGTGCCGAGTTGCCAGCCCTGATGCACAACCTTCAACGAAGGTACACCCATTCACGCATGTCTCCATGCAGAAGACGCTCTAGCTGATGATCGAACCGGACAGCGTCTTATTGTGAGGCGACAACGATACCGCAGCACCACCACCACAGCTCTGACAGTGCTGAGTGAATATCTCAGTGTGGATTTGTGTCAATTGACTTGGCCTTGGCAAGTTCAAAGGGATGATAATGTTGTTGTCATGTATGCTCTCCATGACCTCTTTGAGGACATCTAACAGATGTAAGAGACATGATGTAGCATTAACAACTCACACAGGTCTGTTGCACACTAGTAAAAGGTCTATGATGACATGTTGGTTTACTTCACTACAGAACTCTGTATTTAAGGCAAGTGCCACTGCCAGACTTGGAGTGTCTCGGGCAACACTTTATAGCTGATGACATCAGCAGTGTCTGATTAGGAGAATATGGTAAGAACAGTGTTCCACATCCTGGTGTAAAAGGCTCTTGCTAATTTCGAGCAAGAGCACAAAGACAAAGTCCCCCAGCTGACTGCAGTGAGAATAGAATTCCTACATAAGTCCACAGACTACAGAACTCTGTATTTAAGGCAAGGCCACAGCTCAAGTCTGACTTGGAGTGTCTCAGACAACACTTTTTAGCTGATGACTTTAGCAGTGTCTGATGAGGAGAATATGATAGTAATAGTCTTCCATATGCTGGTGTAAATGGCTCTCTGCAATGTCAAGCAAGAGCACAAACACACACACAGCTCACCAGTTGACTACAGTGAGAATAGAACCCCTACCACTCTAAGTCCACAGACTACAGAACTCTGTGTTTAAGGCAGGTTCCATAGCTCAAGTCAGACTTGGAGTGTCTCAGACAACACTTTATAGCTGATGACATATGGTAATAACAGTGTCCCACATGCTGGTGTAAAAGGCTCTCTCTAATGTCAAGCAAGAGCACAAACACACATCCCCCCAGCTGACTGCAGTAAGAATAGAACATCTACCTATCTAAGTCCACAGACTACAGAAATCTGTATTTAAGGCAAGGCCACAGCTTAAGTCTGACTTGGAGTGTCTCAGACAGCATTTTTTAGCTGAAGACTTTAGCAGTGTCTAGAGAAGAGAACATGACAGTAACAGTGTCCCACATGCTGGTATAAAAGGCTCTCTGCAATGTCAAGCAACAGCACAAACACACACACAGCCCCCCAGTTGACTACAGTGATAATAGCACATTTATCTCTCTAAGTCCACAGACTACAGAACTCTATTTAAGGTAAATTCCACAGGTGAAGTCTGACTTGGAGTGTCTCAGACAACACATTATAGCTGATGACATCAGGAGTGTCTGGTGAGGAGAATATGGTAATAGTGTCCTACATGCTGGTGTAAAAGACTCTCTGTAATGTCAATCAAGAGCATAAATGCACCCCCCTCTGTTGACTGCAGTGAAAACAGAACTCCTACCTACCTAAGCACACAGACTATAGAACACTGTACTTTATGCAAGCACCACTGCAAAAATCTGACTTTTACAAGACTGCAGGTCAACTTATAGTGTATGACATCAGCAGGGCATGTTGGATAGAAAATGTTGGGAGGCCTGCATAAACTGGATGTGAAGGTATGTGGAAGAATCATAACACTGTCAGTCCACAGGACTGGAACATTAACCATAGGATACACACTTCTGTTCTTTGGGCTAGACACACAAACACACACACGCACATAAACACACACACACACACACACACAGACACACACACACACACACACACACACACACACACACACACACACACACACACACACACAATAACTATTAAATGTACATATTTTTGCAGAATGTCCAGAATTTGGCCCCATATTTTTGGTCTATTTTCATAAAATTGTGTTTTTCGGCAAATTTAATGGTAAATTACAGATTGACGTTAGAAAATAATAACAAACGTTTAAGTTTCAGACTTCACATCCATCAGAAAATTCATACTAATGCAAAATCTGTTATTCTATCAACTTTCTAAGTTTGTAAGAGCAATATTTAAACAAGTGTCCCTATTTGTGGGCCTTTGTTCCACTTTTATTTATGGCTTTGTCCAGATTTCTTGCTCTAAAAAGTTGAGAGGTATGATACACACACACACACACACACACACACACACACACACACACACACACTTGACTGCAGAGAGAACAGAACCCTTACCTAAGTACACAGACTACAGAATTCAATACTTTACGCAAGCGTCATGGCACAAGTCTGACTTTGACAAGACTGCAGGTCAACTTATAGTGGATGAGATCAGCAGGGCATGTTGGAGAGAAGATGTTGGGAGGCTTGCACAGGTTCATAGCTTCATAGGTTCATAGGAGGTTACTAGCCTAATGGCTCTAGGGTGTTTACAAGCCATAGTCATGTAAAAACACAAGTACCCTTATTGAGCATAGGTAGATAGTTGCTGTTAGCAGAGCGATTTTGTGATCAACAGTGACTGGCCCTGTCCATGAGGGACACAGGTGTCACCACAGGGTGAAATTATAATAATCCATCCAGTTGTTAAGATTGTGCTTGAATAGGGTCATTGATGAGCAGTGGGAGACTATTACAGAGGAGTGGCAATTGATGGGAGATATATATCTGTCTCTCCAGCATGTTCTGTTTATGTCACAGGCTAGGTCGAAATCCCTGGAGCAAGTTATTCCTGTTCCATTTAATTTGCAGATGTCCAGCATTTCCAGTAAGGCAGGGTCTCAGACTTCTCTGTAAGGCTAGGCATAGGTCACCTCTCAGCAGCCTGCATGATACTGAGTACAGTCTTTCCATGTTTGTCATGTTTTGGAGGCCTTGGATTGTCTCAGTTACAAACCTCTGTGTTTTCTCCAGCTGCTGCAGATGTCTGGTGAGGTACAGACAAAAGGGAGCACTGTACTCAATTAGTGCTCTGGTATGGTTAGAGCACCGCAGAACGATGACCTCTCAGGTCTTGGATGTGACGGCCTTATTTATGAGGTGCACAATGTAGAATGTGTATCTCACCACTATGGACACATAGTGATTGACGTGTAGATTGCTATAAACATGTGTTCCCAAGTCTTGCAATACTGTGTTTGAAATTAAGAGAGGTGATATGTATATCACAATTAGCAGGGGTACTTCATTGACAAAGGGGTCAATGAGGCATTTTTTTTGCTTTAAGGTTTAGTCCATGAGTTTGGCACCAATCATTTGTCTGTGTCAGCCCCTTATGTAACATGTTAACATAGTTGGGGGACTCTACATAACTGCATCCAGTTGACAGTCATCTGCAAACCTGGTAAGCCACAGGCCATCTACCATTGTCTGGACTTCACAGAAATAGTTTCCAAACAGTTGAGAGCCCAGCATAGATCTTTGTGGTATTCCACTGGTAAGTGGTCTAGTGGTGGAGATGCAGTCCCCAGCTTTGACAGTATGCAGTCAGTGAGCCAGTTGGCTATCTAACCAGTAATGTATGGGTTAATCCCCAGATGGGAGAGTTTCTTTATGATATCTGAATGGGAGTGTCAAAAGCCTTGGATAAATCAACATAGTGGTATGTCCTGTTATCCTTCATCCAGGTCTTTGGGGTTATTATCAAAGAAGTCCACTGGATTTAATAAGCATGATCTACCCTTGACAAAACAAAAATGGGTTGGGTCAAGTATGTTGAAGGTCACCTATGTCCCTATGGATAAGGTCCATGTTGATCCCTTCTGTAGCCTTGCAGATAAGGCTTCGTGGGTTTATGGGTCAGTAGTTCTAGTTCTGCATGTTAACAGATTGATGTGCATCGCATATCACATAAAACGTGATGTTATTTTAAGTAGTGTAGGTGATATATGTGTGAAAAAAGTACTGAGACACCAGGGTTGCAGTGTCTGGGGGGAGGCAACAAATGACTGTATTGTAAATACATGACATAATGCTTGATAAGACCTTCAGTTTGTTATGTTTCCACACGCAATTTCATGTTGTAGACAGGAAATGTACAGTAAAAAGCAGTAATACATAATAATAATATTTACTTTTCCATAGCACGGTGGGCAGAGGGTTTACACGATGGTTGCCAAAGTGTTTGCACATGCGAGATACACATTTCCAGTACTTTCCTTGTTTGTGTGTAGTTAAGCAGTTCACAAATGAGAGCCGCATTGCTAAAGTCTGAGAGTTAGTATTGAGTCTATGAAACACACCTGCTACTTAACGAACCCTGCGGCAGCAGGTGTAACTGCATTGACACATTTCTTTTTGAGCCCAGATGATACTGGATTCAAATCCAGGTGTATCTAATATTTTAAATATTTTCAAATAAACAGTGATAATGCAATGACATGAACTCTTTATAGTACATGTGTTGCTGTGATTTGACATAGTGCAGCTGGGTTAAGCAGCACTGAGTGGAGATAAGTACAGCAGCACTGTACCGCCACTCACCATTGCTGGGCATTACTAAGTGATGCGAACCTCTGGGCAAACATAGAAGCCAAAAAGTGAAGGGATCCATTACTTTTTCTGCTACATATGTGTATTGTGTATGATTCTATTTTTTGACCAGATTAGGTGTTAAAATGGGGTAGATAGGAAAGTGGTGAAGTGAGCAAGTAGGGGGAAGAACAAAGGGGAAAGCAGTACAGGAATGCACAGGAGGGAGGTAGGAAAAAAACATAACTATCAATTTCTTCAACAGTAAAAACTGATCATATATGCAGAATATTACCTGAATTTGGACTGTTACCTCCAGAGAGAGGGGTGACAACAATGTAATCATGTTGTATTGCCAAGTGAACTGAATCAAGTGTGTCAAGAAGATGGGTGCAAAATGGAGAGCTATGTATGGGACAATTATTTTTTGTGGGACAGATGCCCTTTTTGTTAATTCAGTAAGAGAGGACTGATGGGTAAGGGACGTAGGTATGTCTGGGTCAGGTAAATTAGAAGGGTGAGGAAGCAAATGTAAACAAACAAGACAAGAGACAGGGACAGTGATGGACACAAAAGGTTGGGGGACACCATGATTGGGGTAAGGGGGGACAACGTAGGTTCATGGACATCAAGCTTGGAGACAGTGCGAATCAAGTCCTCACCCAATGGACTGTCATCAATGTCCCCTTACTCCACTGGTGGCTGGAGTGGTTGATGACTTCTCCTCCTATGGACATGAGGGGGAGCAGCCTCTCCACCCAGCATAGGCATACACCAATGGTTCGGTGCATGACCCTATGCACCATCCCTGGCATCTCCCTGTGGGTGATGAAATCACCTCCGCCACTGCTCCCAGAGGGTACCACAGCACCAGCTTCTAGGGGCAGTACTACCTGAGGGCACAGGTAGTGCAGGGGGAAGCACAGGCAGTACTGCTAGTTTGGCTGGAGCTGGTAGAGGGGGGGGGGCAGGCTGATCCACTGGGGCTAGTGTACCTTGTTGTACTGTGTAGCATTTAGTGATGTGGTACACATGGATGACATGGAGACATTTTGATGACACATAATATAAAATAAAAAATGAGAGATAAGGTTTGGGGTGACAGAAAAAAAGAAACAAAATTAGTACCATCATATGTAGCATACAATGCTTTTACTCAATTATACAACTCTTATCTGAAGTATTACATTTACGTATACATCCTAACAGATATACACTATACTACAAATTTCTGAAAGTAATCTTTGAAATGTGCATATATTGCACATATGCATGTTCCAGTTATACAGATTACAGTTTACAGCAGGGCATTTGTGTCACTGGTAGAGAGCTTTTAATTTAATGTAAATGTTATTGAAGAAATAACAGCATTGTATAGTTAGGAATCGTGGTGTTTGAACCCACAATCTCTGACTAGAGTCTAATACTGGACTCTTACAATGAACATACAACCTCTGACTTCAGTCTGATATTGGACTCTTACAACTGGTTTGCTTTTACAGTTGGGATATGCAAGCTCAATTTGATATAACTGTATAAAAGACCAAAAAAGCTATCTTACAATAACACTTCTCTTCTGCTGCATACGTACCATTTGCTTCCCTCAGTCTCTCTAATCGAGCAACCTGAGCCAGTTCGTTGGGAACTGGGGAAAGAACAGAAAAGAACAGAAGAGCATTATGTATATTAGTCTTGCCTATATTTAATTTTCTAAGTCTTAGAAGTACTCTCGTATTATATTTACAGAGCTGTGGGATGTCAGCAGTCACAAACTCATGCAACCAATGGTTGAGAGTATCCCTTTTTCTCCTGCATAGGTCACCGAAATGATGCCTACATTGCTGTTCAGTGTGTGGGATACCAGTGGCACTGGATACAGCCTGGGCCAAATTATTCCAAGCCTCAGACTTGTACTGGGAGCCAAAATATCCCCCCTGCAGAAGCCTTTGGCTGTGGTGCTTTAACAGGAGTACAGTAAATTTCCTGGAATGCTGGATATGCCACCTCTGTGCCCTAAACTTGGTACCTTCCTCTCCATTGCTAGCCATGTCTACCAGATGAACTAGAGCAATGGAAACTGATGTTTTCCTGCCAATTCCAATTATCCCATTTACTGGTATTGTGCAAAACAAAGCAATGATGCCAACTGCATTTATGCAATGTTAAGCAGAGAGCAGCAGTGCCAAGCAGGAAGGAATTAAATAACTGAAACTGGAAGGTTAATCTGACACTTGGCTTTACTTTGAGGGGATGTCTACTGATGTAGTCTGGAAATATATATTGGAAATTGGAAGGTAACTGTTAGGTGAGTTAAGTTTACAAGCATGCACTGGAGGAAGAAATTTAATGACCTGACACATTTTTTGTCTTTATACACTGAGGAAAATTGATTTTTACAGTGTGAGATTCAAACCTAGGCATAGGGGACAAAACATTTTCTTCCACATTGTTGAATTTCCATCTTTGCCACAGAAGTGCTGTTCAGATGTAGTCAGAAATTTACATACAGGTGACAGTTTGAGTTGCTACACATGTATGTATGTAACCTGACAAGGTTCTTGGATATAGATCCAGTTGTATATGTGTCTTAGGTAATTGTGAAAACCTTACAAGTCCAGATAGCAGAATTATACTTACAGAAATATAGTAAACAGTATACCCAAGTCATACATCTGAAAACATAACAGTGGTGTCTCATCCCTCACACATATAATTCATATTAACTCGGCTATCTAAAGTGTTATATTTTTTTATTTATTTATTTTACATTTGTTGACTGGGCTAGTCTAGCTGGATACATGTCCTTTTTCAGTAGGGGCCCAGTGAGATAAGCTCCAAAGTTAAGTAAAATTTACATAAAAACAGTAGTTAAAAATACAATACATAAAACAAGTCTACAATAGTTAAAAGTTCAATACTTAAAAAGCATATTTCTATGAATTACTACACATGAGAGGATTAACAATATTTGGATAGAGAAAAGATATAAAAAATGAGACTTATGTTTAAGAAATAAGTATAGAGGCAAAGGAAAGTTGAGAATTGGCACAAGTGTAGGAGAATACAAGGGTTCAGAGTTATTGAGACATATGGGGTAGAAAGAGAATGAAGGAAATTGATGAAAGAAGAAAGAACAAACAAAGCACTAGCTAGTGTACAGGTGACTTCTGAGGAGTTTAGTTACAAAGAGGTCATAGCAAGGAAGATAGGGGTAGAGCAAGGAGAAGAAAAAGTGTGAGAATGAATATAATGGAAAGTGGAACAACAGTAAAGTGTATGGAATTTCCTGTATTTGAACCCAGGGTCATGTATATGGAAGAACTACACTTATATTTGTTGCCACATGAATGTTGAAATAACACTTATCTATTTTTTAGTTCACTGGTATAAACTGCACTATCACAATAGTAAAAAAAAAAAAAGTTTGCACAACCTGTACTAGAACCCAGGACTATCTGTACTCCAGTCCTACATTTGCACCTGCTGCCACAGGAATAGTTACATGACATTCCCTAATTTCCTAACCATTCTTAAGGTCTCTGTGCTAACCGCCATGCAACACCACTTAGCATGTTTGCACAGTCTCCAACAGAATTAATTCAATGTATCCATTTTCAGTTATTGGCTGTCTGAGTTCTGTCTGCAGGTGCTCAATGACTGCAGCTGCTGGGAAACCTTGTTAACCACTGCATGACACTGTTAAGTGCAGTTGCACAATGAAATACAGAAATTGCAACAATGTATCATTTTTGACCTTTGCCCTTTTACAGACACCCATTTTGCACGTGTTCTGCAGGTGTTCTGTTTGCTTCCTGGGTGGGCCACTAGTCCAGTATGTGCACTGCTGAGCTTCATGCAAATAAAATAAGCATAGCCAAACCTGACATTCATTTTCTCTATTTCCAGTGTTTGTGCTAAGCTGAGCATCACACAAACATTGCCCCCCCCCAAAAAGAAGAAAAAGAAAAAAAGTGAAAAGTGGTTGAAATGAGAAAAATTGGTCTATGACATACACACTACAAAATGTTAGAACACATGACAGATTTATACATAGGTGTGGATTTGAACTATCACTCCAATGGACCTTCAGAATACAGTAAGGGTGCCTTATCCCTCTTTGGCACACAAACAGCTTTGCAGGAGGGAACTGAAACACAAATAAAAGGGAAAGTAGTTCAAATGAAGCAAAACAATCTATGAAATAAATACTACGAAATGTTTGTTAGTACACATGAAATATTTCTACATAGATCTGGATTTGAACTCTCAGTCCAATGAACCTCCAGAACACAGTAAGGGTGGCTTATCCCTCTTTGTCACACAAACAACTTTGCAGCAAGGAACTGAAATCATTCTGCATACAACAAACTGCTACATCATCTACAGTAATATGAAACCATACAACTGATATTTGCACATTTATTATTTTGGATGTATTACACTAAGTGATCACACAACCAGTCATGAGTATTTCTTGCAAATATGCAGCTCTGTCCTACCTCTATGTGTTTGCTGGTCATTCTTTTCTTATCTGACTAATAATCTGAGACATGCAATCTGTAAGCCATTCTATATCATTGTCCTTAAAATGTATGAAGATATTAAACGACAATAATATAATATGCAGTTGCCAACAAATGAAGGGGAGGTTGGATGTTAACAAACAGAACCTGTGAATTGTGTGCTGCTTTCTTACATTTTCAACCTTGACAAAATTACATCTAACACTTTGTAAGTCTAACCTAACACACCCACTGGATGTAAGGCAGGCTGCATTGCTATTGCGATTTCCTTCTCCCTACCAGTAATCATTCACAGTTGCAATCCATTAAAAACAAACACTGAGGGACTGCCTGCACTATGTTTACAGTAGCTACATGGAGCCAAGTATTTGGGATTCAGCAATTCTAATGAGTTCACACTTCATTTGCATCTTCACTGTGCTGACAGCCCTGAATCTATATCATAAAAAGGCAACCATGTAGCTAGGGAAACTGAAGGTGAGGAGACTTGTTTATGTAAAGAAAACAGAAAAGAGGCTATTGAGGATTACTGAACTTGAGAAGGTATGCTTGCATTTTGTCAACTACATACTGCATATGCTGAAATGTAATTAAGAAAACTGTATAAAAGTTTTATATAGATATATTTTTTGATTAGGAAAGGTTTTATACTTTTATCTGTATGCATTAGTTAGAAGTGCACTGATGGCATTGGCATGTTTGTCATGACATTTCACAGGTATACATTATTGGCAATACCTTAACATTGAATGTTCTGTGTTAAATCTGCAGACATGTTTCAGGGACAATTTATTTAATAGCACTTTTATTATTTCAAAGATGGTTTGTTAGCAAAATGTGTCATTTGCCTGCTTGTTTGGGGGTGGGGGAGCAAAGCTGTATTTCTGTTATGGCACAAAGATATGTTCCTATTGTCACTCTCCTTTTTTTCATCCAGCCTGCTCATATTTCAGATCTCCAGACTGTTTTACATTTCTCCATTGGGTAATACTGAAATGCTACCTTTTCTGTTTTATCTGGGAGAAATGATTTTGTAGTTATGTGATACTTATGTGTATTATCCTTCTGTTGACCTTTAGGACACCTAGGACTATGCCACCCAGGTGTCTCATAGGATCATAGATTCATAGGAGGTTACTAGGCTATTGGCCCTGAGGCCCTTATAAGCCTAGACAAGAGTTTAGCACATGTTTAGACAAATCAGCACCCAATGCCCCTGTCTAGCAGGGATATGGGTGGAATCCCAGGGGTATATTTTCTGTTCCCCATCCAGTTATCCAGGTTGGCTTAAAAAGTGGTAAAGAGGTACTCTGTTGATTTATAGAGGGAGTCTCTTCCATAGATGAGGGAGTCTCTGGAACACAGATCTGTCCTGCCAACAAGTCCTGTTGATGTCACAGACCAGGTTGAGGCCACACATGCGGGTTACTCGAGTGGAGCTTGACTTGTGGATATGCAACAGTCCCATCAAGGTGGGGTCCATGATCGCCTTGCATGCCAGACAGAGGTTAGCTCTGAGGAGTCTGCATGAAACTGAGTAGAGGGATAGGGATTTTAGCCTGTGTATGGTAGATGTTTGAGGCCCTGGATTCTTCTGGTGAGGAACCTCTGTGGTCTCTCCATCTGCTGCATGTGCTTTGCAAGGTACATGCTGAATGGTGTGTTATACTCAATAATGGGCCTCATAAGGGAAGAATACAGAGATGTTTTGACCTCCTTGTTCCTGGATAAGATACCCTTACTTATGAGGTGGGCATGTAGAAGGCTTTCTTTACCACAGAAGCAACATGGTGGTCAAAAGTCAGGTTGTTATCAACCTGGGTGCCCAAATCCCTCACGACTGATTGAGTGCTTAGGATGTTGTTATTAATGTGATCATTTGCGGTGACGTCACTCTCCCCAAAGGGGATGATGATGCATTTTTTTGTATTCAGCTTGAGGCCATGTTTCTGGCACCAGTCATTTGTCTGAGACCTTAATGGAGGATGTTGACATCACTAGGGAAGTTGATGACAGCACCCAACTTGCAGTCATTTGCAAACTTGGTCAGCCATAGCCCGCTGTTTTTGGCCTGCACCTCAGAAAAGTATACCCCAAATAACAGAGGCCCCAAGACTGAACCCTGGGGTACGCAGTGTATCAGTCTACTGCTTGAGGTGGCTTCCCCTATTTTTACTACATGGGTTCTATCAGTGAGCCAGTTTGCTACCCATCTTGTAACATATAGATTGATACCTAGTTGAGAGAGTTTATCTATTATACCCGAGTGGGGAACTGTATCAAAGGCTTTGGCCAGGTCAAGGTAGGCAGTGTGCACAGTCTTCCCCTTGTCCATGGCTTTGGTGAGTGTCTCAAAGAAGTTGACCAGATTTAGCAGACATGACCTCCCCTTGATGAAGCCAAACTGTGTGGGATCAAGCGATTGGAGGTTGCCAAGGTCCTTGTTAATGAGGTCCATGATAATCCATTCCATGGCCTTGCAGATCAGGCTAGTTAGGCTGATGGGCCTATAATTTCTTGGATTGGTGGATGCTCCACCTTTGTGTAAAGGGATGACAGTGGCTGTCCTCCACTCAGTTGGGATGAAGCCAGTACTTGGGCTTTGGTTGAATAGGGTGCCTAATGGTGCTGCAAGTCCCTGCCTGAGTTTGCATAGAGAGCAGCCTGGGATGTTATCGGGTCCCATGGAGGCTGTACTTTTTGCCTTTGAGACAGCAATTATGACCTGTTCACTAGATATAAGGGGAAGGGGGCAGGTACTGGGGATGTCCTGATTTACTGATGGTGGGGACAGATGGGTAAAGTTTTCGCTGAATCTGTCAGTCAGCAAGTTTGCTATATCTATGGCATTTGTATATGTGGTGTCCTTGACCACCAGTTCTAAACAGATCTGGGTGCTTCCTTTGAGGTTGCAGACATATGTGAAGAAGGTCCTATGATTGTCTCTAGTAGATGTGGCCAATTTGGACTCGAAGTTTGCGTTGGAGGATTTCACTAGTGCTCTTATTTCCTTGTTCAGGCTAAGAAGACATTGCTTCCAATTGGGCACCTGCTCCTTCTTGGTCTTGGACAGCAATTTTTTTTCTCAATCCTTGACAACCACCCTTCACTGACCCTGAGAATCAGGTTATTGGTGAAGCTTTTAGGTGACATGGTGCCTTTCTAGTTGAAAGGGGATGTGGAGATTTGTTAAGCAGAATGCAAAGTGTTGAAATGTTACAAAAAAGTGCATTCTTTTTTATTTGAAAATTTTATGAATGGCAACTTACAGTAGATCAGACTACTTATGATTTTTGCAACATAGAAAATCCAAGGGTGGGGACCTTATTTGGAATAGCAAAGGTCCATAAGTGTGTATTGAATCCACCATTTAGGCTGACAGTCTCCATCTCAAATGATGTTATGGAAGGAATTTCTTTGGTAGTGGATTCAGTGTTGAACCCTATGGTTAAAAAAACAAGTTCCTATTTAAGGGACTCATGGGATTTTTTAAATAGTATTACAGAATTTTCTAAACAGTTTAATTTTAACAAGTGTAAACATATTATGTTTTCATTTGATGTGGTTTCCCTGTTTACCTGCATCCCCGTGGAGTTGGCGTTGAATTTGTAAGAGACTTTTTAGTGAAGTTTTCCTGTTTATCTAATAATGAATGTAATTTTTGCTGTGAAATGATAGAAATATTGTTAGAGAATAACTATTTCATATTTAACAAGAAATTTTATAAGCAGATAAGGGGCGTTGCAATGGGTTCAATTACTGCCCCGTCTTTTGCAAATATAGTTATGGGATGGTGGGAACATTTAGTATTGGAACCCATTATGAAACAATATCAGACAATTTATTACAAAATATTTGTTGATGATCTGTTTTTTGTTATGGTAGGGGATCTGACCAAAGTAATTAATTTATTGAGTGATTTAAATCAAAAATCTGTTTTTTTTTTAAATTTGTGAAAGATGATGTAGGTAATAAAGTGAATTTCCTGGATGTATGTCTAGAATAGGATCATGTTGCTAACAAATTTGTTAGTAGAATACACAGGAAGAATACTTTCAGTAATAGTTACCTACATTATAGTAGTCAACATCCATGTTATATAAAAAATAACATACCAAAAGGACAACTAATAATGGACAGTCGTATGACCAGCAAAGTTCATGTAGTACAGGAATTTTAGTTTATTAAGTTATTCACAAAGAGAGGATATGAAGAAAAATATTTGAGGGAAATGGCCCAAATGGTACTAAGTAAAGGGACACACATTACTCTCCCATTTTAAATGTACCATATTGTGGTTCTCAGTTTCAGAATAATGTGAATAATAAAATGTATTGTAGTCTGGATATGACTGCTGATAATGGTTCCAGTCACAGAATAATACAAGATAATTGGAAAATATTAGAAGGAAATCAGGATGTTTTTGAAGTGGTAGGGTCATATCCATACTTTGCTTATAAAAAACAGAGTAATTTGAAATGATTGTTACAAAAAGATGATATGAAGGTTAAAAAAGGAATTGTAATGACAAATAAGTCTGATGGAATGTATAAATGTGGAACTTGCAATATGTGCAGGTTCATTTTGGAGGGTTCCCTTATCAATTTGAGTCATTTATCTCATACTATTAAAGTACCAGGATATTTCAATTGTAAAAGTCAAGGAGTTGTTTATATAGGGGTATGCAGTGGATGTACAGCATTTTATATAGTGATGACCACCAGAGAACTATATGTTAGAATAAGAGAACATCTTTATAGCATTAAAAAGAAAGATAATAAAAATGTTCTCTTTAGACACAAACAAACATGTTACACTTACAAGAAATTTATTTTTCTGTTTTAGTACAGGGACTTAAAGATTTGAGGGGTGGGGACTATAAGACCTACCTTAAACATAGGGAAACCATCTGGTAAATAAGATTAGAATCAGACAAAAAAATGGACTTAACGATGTAATTGATTATTAAATGTTTTTTAAAAAATTGTAGAGTGCGTTTATATAGATGAGTTTTAAAAAACCCTTGTCAGTCAAAATAAGTTAGTTTTAATATTTTAGATAATGTTGTCTTTTTAAATAAGTTTGTAGTATGTTAATTGATGTTAAATTTTCATTGGTTAATGATATGTATTTATACTGATATACTGCCTGTTAATGTGTATTCTGAGGAAGATTTGTGACAAAAGTGTGTAATAAATTTGTTTGTAAGCTAAAGGTATCTTCATTTCTACTTTGGTTCCAGTTTGTGCTTTTGTTTTGTTATTAGTTGTAGCTGGGTTATGGATTCATTGCAGATGTTAATGCAGTGGGTGGGCACAGCAGGACATATGACTAGGTGTGCCATAGGGCTACTGACATGATCTCATCTGCATAGAGGAGAGCAGCTGCAGTGGACTGTGATCGGATGGGTACCAGGGGTGCCTGCTACACAGCCACTACTAACATCAGATGTAAAGTTCCTTTCTCACTGTCAAGGATCGAGGCAACTCCCAGGAAAGTGCAGAACAGCATGTCATTGACACTGGTGCTACTGTTTCAGGAGGAGAGTCCAGGCAGGCTTTTGTATCTCAGTTGTTAAATACTGTTGTATAGTAAAACAATTTAAATCAACACATTAGTTCTGTTTCACAAGATTTTTTTTGGGTGGGGATTAAAGATTGCTACAGTTAGCAACACATTCTGATTGATTACACATGGGCTTAGAATGAAGTCATCATACAAGTTCTTGTTGAAAGTATAGTTAATAAAGATATAAAGGGGAAAAAGTATTATCTCCTTTGTTACTTTTGTTTAACTTCTTCCGGGACCATCTGGAATACACAAGATACCATCATCTGAACATGGTAAGCCAAACATTTTTATGTCAGTACTGATGAACAATTCAGAAAAATATTTTAGTGTATGATGTTGATGGCAGGACTGTTGTGTGTACTGCTGTACTGTAGGGTTGCCACCTTTTCAAATGGCCAAAGTGGGACATTTTCTGGACAAACATCAGATTTTACAGGCCGACACATACCTACGGTCACTACAAAGGATAGAACTTAACTTTCTTGCCTAATTAAAAGCTTATTATTGTAGCATTTTAGTTGCTTATTCTGTTTCTTATAACATTTAGGCATTTTAGATACAGAATAACTGTTTTATGCAACTATTATGTAAAATATAGGAAATAATTTTGTCCTAAAACCTCAGGACATTTGCCATTTTTAAAACTTTTTGTCAGGACACAACTGCCCAAAGAGGGACTGTCCCTCACAAAGTGGGACAGGTGGTAACCCTACTGTACTGTCTGATGGTGGCAGCACTGTTATTTTTTTTTAGCATATATTGGACTATAGTAATGTAGGTATTAATTGTACTTGTGTTTGTTGCTTATTATCACAGGTGATCCTGACAGTGGAAGTGTGGGACTTCTACCACCTGATGTCAGAGTATCAGCAGACTCTGATGGTGATGGTGGCCAAATAGAGCCACAGTCAGGGGGTGCAGAGGTTGAATCAGACACTGAGGTTGACATACAGTCATCCCCTAAAATTCCACTGGACACAGCCAGTAGACCTACTCCTACCCATTCTGGTGAGTTCTCAGATATTGGACAGGTGGAGTGCGAGACAATCAATCAGGGAAGTGTGGTTACTGTAGCTTCAGTGCCTGTTGACTCTGGCTATAGCCAAAGTGTGGGCAAGGTGCCATGCATTAGGGTTGTTAGGGCTACTCAGAGCAGGCCTGCTGTCCATCCTCCACCTGATCCAGGTGTCTCTTCCATTGCCACTCAACATATGTTTAGGGCTATCATGGAGGCACAGGCACATTCCTATGGGTGCTCCAGAGAAATGCTTAAGGTTGTAGATGTGGCACAGACTGACACGTATGACTGCCCACCATGTTGCCGATTCAATGAATCAGATGAATGACACATTAGAACAAGCAGTGTCTGTGAAGGAACATCTGCTGGGAGGGGATGGCATCCTCATAAGTGCGGGTCAGCCTGCTGTAAGCCAACATGGCCATGCCTGACCATGCTCCCATAGTGGCAGTACTTCCACTGCTCTATCAGTGGGTCCACACCCAGACATGGCAGGCCATAGGGTCATGGTCCTGGGCATGTTCATGATGGGAGCTCATCCAGGAAATATCAGTCACATTCAGGTAGCAGAAGTGCATCTGACCATGGGCATGGACATGCCAGTGCAACTCCTGGCAGAGACAGTTCTCATGGTTGGGGATGACAATGATAAACTGCTACCTCTACCATGCACGGCTCACACCTGTCCAACATACCAAGATGCAGAGATAGCACAGAGCGAGCTTGGCTGTGTTCATGCAGACAGTCACAAACCAATTTCACCTGGAGGACCCCTACAGAGACACACACAGCAGTTACATGAAACTCATTTTGTCTCACTGGCCATTTGTTGCTTTATCCAAATACCTGCCTGCTTCTCTTTCTTACTCACACACATTCACCGACCTTTTGTGTCAGCCTAGGCTTGCTGCCTCCCCAACACCCTGTGCAAGTGATGATAACTGTGCCATATCCCTGTTTTGTATCTTTTGAATTCAAGGATACATAAGTTTTATGTCTTATGCTCAGGGTGCATAGCTGACTGTGCTTAGTATATCTACATTTGTGATGTTGAACTGCTAATTGTACCTTTGACTTATATTGGTCTTAGAAAGTTAGACAGTTGATACCATCAAAATTTTCCAACTTTATTGTGAATGATCTTGTGAGGGTTGTGAAGTCTGAAACTGCAATGTGTATCATTGCTTTCTAATTTTTTCTCTTTAATGATTTTCCAGTAGAAGCATATGGTGCTAAACTGAGGTACTCTGAAAAAGTGTACTGAAATGTTAAGACATGGTGAAATTATCAGTAATCGTTTGATTTATCAGTGGAAAAAAATAATTGTAATTTCAGCATTTTTGTAGTACACTTAAGTCCCCATTTCTTAACATTTTCACACTGAATTTTCAAGAAATTTTTATGAATCTCCATTTCATAAACCATGAAACTTTCATGGTGCAAATCTGTCTCAAAACATACTTTTACAAACTGACCATAAGCTGACATTATTAGAAAAAAACTATACAATAACAAATGCATAGTTCATGAGGCAGAGACTCACAAGTAGTATCCTAAGAAGTTAACATTAAAATGTTAAGAAATTATGAAGTTATGGGTATTTGTGGTTTGACAGTACAAAGAAGATTAGATATTTAACACATTTGTGGTGCACTGTTAAGTTGAACAAACACCTGTGACTTTATTACTTAACATTTTCAAACCAAATTTTCAAAATAAATCTGCAACTCTTCTCTTCACGAGCGATGCAGTTGTCAAAATGCAATTATGTCTGAAACATTTTTGGCTAGAAATATATAATGGCAGTTGACAGTGCATGAGATTGGACTTAAAAGTGATATGTTGTAAATCTGATGTGAAAATGTTGAGCAATGGTGACGTTAAACAATGCTTGTTTAAATGCTAAATAAAAGATCACATTAAAGTATTTATCAGGGAGAAACCGACAACAATTCATCTAAACACTGTATAACTTTTTTCATGTTTTCTTCCACCTTCCCTTTTACTCCTGGTGACCAGGAAACACAGTTCAAGAATAACCACTCCTTCTTGGACCTATTTCAGTTTCACAGAACATTTTTATTGTGAGTATCAGACTTAAGAGTTATGTGTGGTTAACATTTAAAAATGTTGTGTCCCTAGCTCCCTGACTGATAGTAGTTGTTTTTCTAGAAATATTACTCCTTTCACTGTGCAAGTCTCCCAGGTCAGTTAATTACAGGATAACATAAACAAGACTGCATATACAGACAATTTTATACTGCATGGTTTATACTTGTAAAGTCTGTGCTGAAAGGTCTTTTAATGCCACAGGATTCATGTTGTATTGTTGATCTATCCTGTCTGTTCCTTTACCAGTCAAGTTACTGCATTTTATAAGGCATTTTTTCTGTTTCATATATGCACCCCTTTTATTTCTGGATTTCAACAAACTTTTAACAATGTAGATGGCAGAGTAGTGCAGCAGTTAGCATTGCTTCCTTACAGCTCTTACCTCTCCAAGTTAAATTTCTTTTCTTGATGGGCTGCCTTCTATATGGAGTCTCATAGCCCTCTCTGGGACTGTGAGGAATTTTGCCAGATGGCCCCATTTCCTCCCACATCTCAAAGACATACTGTCAGTGAACTGTTGCACCTTCAGAGTTGCTTGCATGTTTGAGTATGTGTATGTGTGTGTTGGGAGTACGTGTGTATGTGTGTGTACGTGTGTATGTGTGTGTGCGCATGTGTGCGTGTCTGTGTGTGTGTGTGTGTGTGTGTGTGTGTGTGTGTGTGTGTGTGTGTGTGTGTGTGTGTGTGTGTGTGTGTGTGTGTGTGTGTGTGTGTGTGTGTGTGTGTGTGTGTGTGTGTGTGTGTGTGTGTGTGGTGAACTGGACTTACACCCCACCTAGAATTAGTTCTCTGCTTTACACCCACTGAGTACTAAGATAGAATCTAGCTTCTTTGTGATTCTGAAAAGTATCAAGCAAGTATCTTGAGTATGAAAGAATGTTGACAAAGTTGCACCTTGATGTTAGTAATATTCTATTGATGAAAGACTGGAAGACTACATTTAAAACCATGAAAATGACTGTAAGCCACTGAAAAATGCTGCAGTACTGAAAGAATGAAGTTGCTAAAAAATGGAAATCCTAATCTAGATCTAGTAGTTGTACTGTAGCAGTATGTTCATCAAAGTCTATATATACTTTTCCTCAGAAATAACATTTTCATTAACACAACTTATATAAATAAGTCCACATACTACAATATAGCCAGTTATGTTATCAGTTCATAGTCATAAATAGAAAACAAAATAAACAGACACACAAATGTTGGAGAGTGAATTCGGAATATTATATTTCTGAGAGTTCACAGGTTTTTCAACTAATTAAACTAAATAAATACAAGCATTATGAGATGCTTTCAAAAAAGTATTGGCAGTACCTGGTGACAAATTATTTACATTAAGATAAGACTTAAATGTTTTTTAGGTAGAGCATCAGCTTAGACAAGCTGTTGCAAATCCTAGCAATATCTAAACAACATTTGAAAATGTTAAGCTATACTTCACCAACATATTTTTTACAACTTTTTCTGTCTTAGTGCCTGCTGACAATATAGCCACCACTGCAACCATGCTCATTCATTTTCCATCAAGGTAGCTGGTAGCTCTGCAGCTGTCATTTAGGTTGCCATGATTTTTTAAATGTTTCTGGTCTTAAACCTTCCTCTGGCAGGCAATGTATGCACTTACAGATGTAAGGGCATGCTATGCCTTCCTATGAAATACATCAAAAGGAAGGGTTTCTACTTTCTGTAATGCCCATGAAGGCCAAAACATGAACATGGCCTGTCAGAGCCTAGCACATGTCCTTGGCTTGTATTCTGCTGTGCACCTTCTCCAGTAGGGAATGCAACTGTAGTGAGCAGGACCACTGCCTTCTGGTTATGTACACCATTAGCAGGATCCATAAGACCATCCTGCATGCTGGGAGTCATTTGGATCTTCCTTCTTCAGCAGATGCTGCTATGACAGAAAGTGGAACAGATATGACTGGCTCCTGTGTGGCTTTGTTGTAACACCTGTAGTTTAGGTTTAGATATTGCTGAAAGAAACCAAATGTTTCATCTGTCATCTAGATGGGAGAATCAAAATTGAACCCTTACTCCCATCCTCTTTTGTTGGCTCCTCCAGTACCCAGGGTGAGTGTTGATCCTGTGAAATCTGGATCACAGCTGGTGACCTACTGGGGACATGTTTGAATACTGCTGGCATCAGCCTCATGAATCCTGAGTCAGTTCCTCAGCCCTATACTGCAGCATGTGGAGGAGCATATGTGGTTCTTCAGGAATGCAGAGAAGAAAGGCAGCACCATCCAGACATTTTACAACACTGCCTATTTACCTAAGGTCCAGATTGCACATATATTGCCATCAGGGCCCCAGCTAGTCCAGATAGGCAGCAGTACATCAAGAGGAAGGGTTTCCACTCCTTTAAATGCCAAATTGTCTTCAGTGCATAGAGCATTATTCACAATATGTCCACACACCATGGGTCTATATCACATAGTCGGTGTCAAAACTTCGACTTTGTAAATATCGAACCCAAGAGTTCGAAAACTGAAAACTCCAAACACTCAGAACAGTGATTTTTTTTTCCCCAGGGGAAACAAAATCGCTATTCTGGTACAAATCACGGAACACATGAACACTACATACTGTTTCTAATGTGGGGGATTTCACCCCCACACACCCCCAACGTGGGGGGCTGTGCCCCCCACCCCCCTACTTAAATATACCAACTCTGAGATGTTACCATAGTGGAGGAAATGGCAAAGCTGCAGAAACTGCCCACTAAATTCTTTCCATGGGAAAGAATTTGATGTTCCGCGGCTTTGTTATTTTTAGACTTTGAACATCCAATTTCGAAGGGTGGCCGCGGTGGTGCAGTGGTTAGCTTTGCTGCCTCACAGCAAGAGGTTCTCCGGTTCGATCCTTGGCTGGGGTGCCCTCTGTGCAGAGTCTGCGTGTCCTCCCTGTGGTCACGTGGGTTTCCTCTGGGTGCTCTGGTTTCCTCTCACATCCCAAAGACATGCTGTAGGTGGATTGGACACTCTAAATTGGCCCTAGGCGTGAGTATGTGCATGTGTGTGTGCCTTCTGTGGAAGGTTGGGTGCCGGGCTGGCAACTCAACACCATAAAACTCCACTGCCAATCATGAGCGGACAGGTGATCCGCTGTGGCGACCCCTAACCGGGAAAAAGCCGAAAAAAGAAGAAGAAGAACATTCCATTTTGAAGTTTCGGTGTTCGGACATTTGAGCATTCAGACGTATGATATAGACCCTACACCACTTGGGCCTTTACCATGACTCACATATATGGCACACATCCATCTTGTATCAAGGTTCCTATGATAGACTTTTCCATAGGGTCATCTAGTTGGTTGGGACACACATATACTAGACAGACAGGCTTACAAACACAGCTACCTTGCAAACAGGAAGCAGGCCACATATAACATGTTACATGTCATATGCTGCAGGCACTGGTGAATATGACCTTGACCTTTGAGTAATCACCCCCATCTGCAAACCCCAGACCATGCATTAAATGGCTCATAATACAGCACATGATGAAATACATAATTTAGTGGAATGTCTGTTTGGTCTACTCACGGCATGCTTTCATTACCTAGGCATGTCAAGAGGTGCACTGTAATACAGACAGATGCCTGCAGCAAGATTTCTGCAGTGTGTGTGTGTGTGTGTGTGTGTGTGTGTGTGTGTGTGCGTGTGTGCATGCGTGTATGTGTGTGTGTGTGTGTGTGTGTGTGCGTGTGTGTATGTGCATATGTTATCACACCAAAACTATGCAGACATGGTGTACATCCTAAATCACTATACTAACACACGTTAGAGGGAAAACAGGACATATTCATCATCTCTTGCAAAGATTGGAGGACACAATGAAATGTGACTGCATTATATAAGATGGGATATGGCAATGGGAGGTGAATATGGTGGCTATGCACTGTGGAAGGTTGTGGGAAGTCAGGGATCTCATCCTCCAATGATGGGGTTAAGCTGCCACAATGTGTCCAATGGGGGTGTCCATCGGGTTAGTTTGCCATGTTTTGGGCTTGATGTAGTCTACAGCAAGGAATGGTAGAACTATACCATAAGTGTTCATCCTGATGGAGTATACTGTGTGTTAATTCTGATGAATATCATTGCCAATAAACTGGCCATTGTCCACAAGCAGAGGTAGTAGGCTGTATGCTCACAGGTAACAGAAAAGGGGTAGAACTATGAGAACATGTGCGCATGCAGCCTGATGAGATGTCCCAGGCATTGAGCTGGAGGAGTAATCTTATCCAAGACCTGGATGATGTCCAGTGTTAGGAAAACAGGCTCAATCCTAAGCTGTGGCATCTTCTATGTTTTTATTTATTAGGTTCAGTCCTAGGCTGAGGAGTCTTTTATGTTTTTATTTATTTATCTGCAAAATAAATGTATGATTAATGAAAGTTCCACAACCATAATGTGGACAAATTAAAATGTATGGGAGGGAATTCATGAAGGTACCGCAATGCATACATCTCCATGTACACATTGCAGTACCCTTTTAGTATTCAACAACTGCCCTAACATGATGATGCACAGTACTCTAACACAAAGACATGCAGCATCATGTAGGACTGGATCCATGGCCATGCTAAATGCTAATGAGGCAGTCCAGGGGAGAGGCATATGATAATTAGCCATGTGCTCTCCCCTCAGATCTACATCCAAAAAGATCTCTGCATGCTACACTATTCAAGAAATTTCCCCACTATGCCATGGTACTGAACATGGTAAAAAGACTGTGATCAACTACCTATTACAACCGTGATACAGGGATTAGGGGCTAGGGGAAGCCACTACACACCTGCATTACTTAAAGTGCTATAACGACATAGACATTAGTATGGGGATCGGGGGTGGTGGTACACACTAGCCACCATAGCAACTACAAATGCGCCATGATGGCACTTAAACTATTATGTGATCAGGGACGGGGGAACCATGGAA